>NW_026781700.1:0-201811 GCF_030144855.1 Hypanus sabinus
GAGGACATAAATAATCTTCCGGAAATAGTAGGGGACCGAGGGTCTATTGAGATGGAGGAAGTAAGGGAAACACATGTTAGTAGGGAAGTGGTGTTAGGTAAATTGAAGGGATTAAAGGCAGATAAATCTCCAGGGCCAGATGGTCTGCATCCCAGAGTGCTTAAGGAAGTAGCCCAAGAAATAGTGGATGCATTAGTGATAATTTTTCAAAACTCCTTAGATACTGGATTAGTTCCTGAAGTTTGGAGGGTGGCTAATGTAACTCCACTTTTTAAAAAAGGAGGGAGAGAAAAACCAGGGAGTTATAGACCTGTTCGTCTGATGTCGGCTTTGGGGTAATGCTAGACTCGTTTATCAAAGATGTGAAAGCAGCACATTTGGAAAGAGGTGAAATCATCAGATAAAGTCAACATGGATTTGTGAAAGGAAAATCATGTCTGACAAATCTTACAGAATTTTTTGAAGATGTAGCTAGTAGACTGGATAAGGGAGAGCCAGTGGATGTGGTCTATTTAGATTTTCAAAAGGCTTTTGACAAGGTCCCACACAGGAGATTAGTGTGCAAACTTAAAGCACACGGTATTGGGTGTACGGTATTGATGTGGATGGAGAATTGGCTGGCAGACAGGAAGCAAACAGTGGGAGTAAGGACCTTTTCAGAATGGCAGGCAGTGACTAGTGGGGTACTACAAGGCTCAGTGCTGGGACCCCAGTTGCTTACAATATATATTAATGATTTAGATGAGGGAATGAAATGCAGCATCTCCAAGTTTGTGGATGACATGAAGCTGGGCGGCGGTGTTAGCTGTGAGGAGGATGATAAGAGGTTGCAGGGTGACTTGGATAGGTTAGGTGAGTGGGCAAATTCATGGCATATGCAATATAATGTGTATAAATGTGAGGTTATCCACTTTGGTTGCAAGAACAGGAAAACAGTTTATTATCTGAACGGTGGCCGATTAGGAAAAGGGGAGGTGCAACGAAACCTGGGTGTCATTGTACACCAGTCATTGAAGGTGGGCATGCAGGTACAGCAGGCGGTGAAAAAGGCAAATGGCATGTTGGCATTCATAGCAAAAGGATTTGAGTACAGGAGCAGGGAGGTTCTACTGCATTTGTACAAGGCCTTGGTGAGACCGCACCTAGAATATTGTGTGCAGTTTTGGTCACCTAATCTGAGGAAAGATATTCTTGCCATAGAGCGAGTACAGAGAATGTTCATCAGATTGATTCCTGGATGGCAGGACTTTCATACGAAGAAAGACTGGATCGACTAGGCTAATACTCACTGGAATTTAGAAGATTGAGGGGGGATCTTATTGAAATGTATAAAATTCTAAAGGGATGTTGGGGAAGTGCTAGATGCAGGAACATGGTTTCCGATGTTAGCGAAGTCCAGAACGGTGTCATAGTTTAAGGATAAAGGGGAAGCCTTTTAGGACCCAGATGAGGAAAAACGTCTTCACACAGTTAGTGGTAAATCTGTGGAATTAACTGCCACATGAAACAGTTGAGGCTGGTTCATTGGCTATAGTTGAGGAAGTTAGATATGGCCCTTTTGTCTAAAGGGATCAGGGGGTATGGAGAGAAAGCAGGTACAGGGTTCTGAGATGGATGATCAGCCATGATCGTACTGAATGGCGGTGCAGGCTCGAAGGGCCGAAGGGACTACTCCTACACCTATTTTCTCTGTTTCTATAACCAGACTCCAGGTTCAGTCTGTTCCTGCTGTTGCGTTTCTAAAGTGTTATTTTTCCTAACAAAATGCTAGAATCTATCCTGCCATACCCTGTGATCGGAGCGTATAACTCTTACCCCACCAGGTGCTGTATTCAACTAAACCTCTTGTCATGCCAGCTAACAAAAACTGATTCTTGGAAAACTCAGTGAGATAGAAGGTGCAAGATAATACTTTATAATGAAGTCAAATGTTACAGGAAACTTTACTGATACATTGTACATCTTTGACTGAGTCAAAGTAAGAATGATAAAGCTCAATTGTTTAATCACATATAGTGTACCGTTTTTTTTTATTTTGGGGTGCAGTACTGATTTGTAACCGGGAACACATCACGCAGCATCCACCCAAATGTGATTTCTTAAGTTTGGCCGGGTTTGCAGGAGTGGGGGGTAAAGCTTTCAACTCCTAGTTTAAGCTGATAGCCGAAGCAAGAGTTACATAAGGTTAGATGAATAAGCGAATCGCTTCCCAAATTCACAGTAGGTGAACAGTCTCTCCCCGGTGTCAAGTCAGTGATGCACATTTAGTTGATTTGGCTGAGAGAATCTCTTCCCAAAGTCCGAGCAGGTGAACAGCCTCTCCCCAGTGTGAATTCGCTGGTGTCTCAGTAGTTGAGACGACCAAGTGAATCCATTCCCACAGTCTGAGCAGGTGAACGGCTTCTCCCCAGTGTGAACTCTCTGATGTACCTTCAGTTGAGATGGCCAAGTGAATCGCTTCCCGCACACGGAGCAGGAGAACGGCCTCTCCCTGGTGTGAACTGCGTACCAGAGGGAAATGTACATTCAAACAACTAAATATATCAGGGATGGGGTAAGAAGGGGAGGAGGGGCATTAACGGAAGTTAGAGAAGTCAATGTTGATGGCATCAGGTTGGAGGCTACCCAGCCGGCATATAAGGTGTTGTTCCTTCAAACTGAGTTTGGATTCATTTTGACAATAGAGGAGGTTATGGATAGACATATCAGAATGGGAATGGGACGTGTAATTAAAATGTCTAACTTCCGTTCATGCTCCTCCTCCCCTTCTTACCCCAATCCTGACATATTTAGTTGATTACCGGTTCTCCATCTGCCCCGCCACCTTTCTTTCTCCCGAGGCCTCCTGCCCCATGATCCTTTCCCTTCTCCAGCTCTGTATCACTTTCACCAATCACCTTTACAGCTTTTAGCTTCATCGAACCACCTCCGGTCTTCTCCTATCATTTCGCATTTCCCCCTCTCCCCACTACTTTCAAATCTCTTACTATCTTTCCTTTCGTTTAGTCCTGTCAAAGGGTCTCGGCCCGAAAAGTCGACAGAGCTTCTCCCTATAGATGCTGCCTGGCCTGCTGTGTTCCAGCAGCATTTTGTGTGTGTTGTTGTTTGAATTTCAGAGGACCTCGTGTTTGTCACAGGGATATCGTCTTCAAGTGAATCACCACACCACATACCCAGGCAAGGGTTAACACAAAAGTGGTCTCCACAGGATTCAGCAAACAAAATCCACTCCTGTGGATTATTCCTGTTGACAGGCACACATTCGGTGTGCACTGGATCGATAATCAAACCACCCTTGTGGGCACAGGAGAGTTCCAAACAGTGACCCTTGGCCATTAGTTTCCTTGTCTAAATCCTTTTGTTCTCTTTCTTTGTCTCCTTCTGACTGTGTCTGTGTCCTCGCTTAAAACTAAACAAACTGGGAGTAATGAAAACAATCTGCAAGTCAGACCGTCCCGCCTCCTTGAGCTCTCTCACTCTCTGTAAAAATCAAAAGTCAGCTGAGAAAGTCAGCGGCTGACGTCATTGTTAGTCCCCACCTCACTCAGGCTCTCTCTTAAAGTGACAGTCCACAGCAAACGAAACCTCGGAATTCATAACACTTTCCCTCACCCAAAAAATTTATTTTTGTTCTAAAAGAGAAAAGTTTTAACTGCAAGCTGCAGTATGTAAAATAATGAATGTACGGTTACCATGGAACACATTGCAGAATCGTATACAAATACCAGATTCTGCTTCACTATTAAAACTGTAAGCTCAGCATCTGGAAAGACAATCGGCAATGATATTGTCCGTGCTTTTCATAAGCATTATCACAATACCATATTCTTGTAAAATCAGACTCTAGTTTAACAATCATCTGGTTTTGCCCTTTACCTGAATCAAAACACCAACATATTACGCTCAGTATAAACTACCAGAGGTTTCTTCTCAGGACAAACATCGACATCAAAATGCCCCTAAGTCAAGGTGAGTGACAACAACTCTTTATCTAAGAACCATAGAACATTACAGCACAGAAACAGGCCTTTTGGCCCTTCGTGGCTGTGCCGAACCATTTCTCTGCCTAATCCCACTGACCTGAACCTGGGCCATATCAACCCAAACCCCTCTCATCCATATATCTGTCCAAGTTTTTCTTATATGTCAAAAGTGAGCCCGGTAAGGTGGAATAATTTATTTGCTGCTCGTTGAATTTTCGCGAAAAGTAAGCTACAGGATGTTCAACATCATCATCATCTTTCTGTAATAACACTGTCCCGGCAGCTTCATCACTGGCATCCACAGCTACAGAAAACGGATTTGTAAAGTCAGGTGCCCTGAGCACAGGCTAATGACATAAAAATGGCTTTCAATCCATCAAATGCCTCCTGACAAGTCACGGTCCAAACAAACTTTTCACCCTTCTTCAGGAGATTAGTCAGAGGACGAGTGAAGTTCTTGCTGAACTTCATCCAACCATTCCCAGGAACCTTCTAACAGCCTTCTTACCAGTGAGAATAGGAACTTGAGAAATTGCCTGGACTTTTGCCTGAACAGGAGCCAAACTTCTTTGACCGACAACATAAACAAGATAAGTCACAGTGGCATGGCAAAATTCACTCTTAGCTAAATGTAAGGCTGGCCTGGGAAAGCCTGTCAAACAGCTTCTCTGCTGCAGAGATATGCTCTTCCCAAGTGTTACTCCCTGTGACTAAGTCATCAATATAGGCATCTGTGGGTTCTAACCCTAGATTTACAGAATCAAACGTTCTCTGGAATGATCCTGGACCATTTTTCATTCCAAACGGCAAAACACTGTATTCATACAACCCAGAATGTGTCACAAACGCAGAAATTTCTTTACCTCTCTGCATCAATGGAACACACCAATACCCTTTCAACAGATCAATCAGTATTGGAAAATTAGCTTTTCCAAATTTATCGATGCAATCATCCACCCTAGGGATAGGGTAGGCATCTCTTTTTGTTGCTGCATTTACCTTCTTATAATCAGTGCAAAATCTAACACTACCATCAGTTCTGGGCACAATAATGCAGGGTGAGCTCCAATCTGATGCTGAATGACTAATCATACCATTTTCCAGCCTATTTTCAATGTCTTGCTCTGCCAATTTACACTTTTCTACGTTCATGCGATATGGGTGTTGTTTAATCGGTTTGGCTTGACCAATATCTACATCATGTACTGCGACTGTGGTTTGCCTGGGAACATCGGGAAATAAATCCTTAAACTTCAGAATTAAGTCCTTCATCTATTGTTGTTGCTTTGGCTGCAGATGAGCCAACCTGTTATCAATGTTTTCCAAAACAACCGAGTTCATTATCCTAACTGGGACCATGTTTGGCTTGTGAAAAGTCTCTGACGAGTCAATTGTTTCATTCTCAGGGTTACCAGATTCATATGTTTTGACAGCAACACACACAGATGGTGCCTGTTTGTCAAAATAAGGCTTTATCATATTTATGTGTACAACTTGTGTTAGTTACGTCAGTCGGGTGTTTTAATAACATAATTCACATCATTAATTTGAGAGCCTATTTCATACGGTCCATTGAGTTTCACCTGGAGTGGATTCGTCAACCTTGGAGATAAGGTAAGATATCCCACACCTGGTATTTTCTTTTGCAAGCCCGCTTATCAAACCAACACTTCATTTTGTTTTGACAAATCTTTAAGTTTTGTCTGACTAGACTACACGCCTGGTGTAGTTTATTTTTGAACTTCAAAACATAGTCTAACAAGTTAACATGCACCTCCCCATCAATCCACTGTTCCTTTAACAAGGTCAAAGGTCCCCTCAGTCTACAACCAAATACAAGTTTAAATGGACTAAAGCCCAGTGATCCTGTACTGTCTTACTGAGAACAAAAGCAAATATATTCCTTCATCCCAGTCTTTCCATTTTTAACACAGTATGTCTTAATCATTGTTTTGAGTGTAGAATGAAAACTTTCTACCGCCCTTGTGTTTGCACATGGTACGCAGGTGATGTTATTTGTTCAGCTCCTAGTTCATATCCTACTTACTGAAATAATCCAGGTGTAAAATTACTTTCTTGAACAGACTGGATTTCTTTCGGCAATCCAGAAAAAGTGAAAAAAACAACAACTTGGTAAGAGCCTTCGCCACAGTTTTAGCTTTAATATTTCTGAGAGGTATTGCCTCTGGGAATCTGGATGCAGTACACATGATACTTCGTAGTTACTGATGGCCAGCTTTAGGCGTCGGCAATGGGCCAACACAATCCACTATAACTTTAGAAAAGGGATCACCGAATGCAGATATGGACCCGAGTGGGGCCACTGGGGTGACCTGGTGGGGTTTACCCACAACTGGACAAGTGTGACAGGTTTGCAAAATATTACATATTTCCTCAAAGTAGGCCAGTAAAATTATTTCATAAGACTGCATATAGTTATATTCACTTCAAAATGGCCACCTAAGGGCATACTGAGGGCCAAAGTTAAAATTTCAGCCCTTTAAACTTTAGCAAATTCAACGTGGTGAACAATTACCTATTGCTCACTCGCTGGTATAGCAGCAGGTCTCCACTTCCTCATTAACACACCATCGTTGTGATAATACACAACTGGCACTTTCTTAATCTCATCATCTGAGAGAGCTGTTGCTTTTATAACTTCAAGCTCAGGGTGTCGGTTCTGTTCTGCTATCAATTCCTTCCTTGACAGGGATAAATCTTTCTCATCAGACTTACTACCTAAATCCTGTTGAAACAATGAAGGCGGAAAAGTCCCTGACAAATCATCATGACCTGAATCCCGATGTTGGCTATCATGGGTATCAGAATCATGCTGCACAGAACCGTCTGCGTCGGCAGACTTTTTAGCCATACCTCGAGTTACTACGCAGGAAGGATAAATGTTAAAATCCATCTGTGTGTCGTCAGTGGTTGGGTTAGTTGTTAACTGCACTGCAGGAACAACGTTACCATCTGCCAGGTCATTCCCTAACAGCAAAGTAACATCTTCCACCGGTAAACTGGAGCATAATCCGATCTCAACAGGTCCCGAAACCAACCCTGACTGTAAAGTTAACTTGAGCAACGGCACAGCCACCATGCCGCCCCCAATGCCTTTAATAAGATTTACCTCACCAGTTTCAGTCTCACCACCAGACTTTGGAATGCTGTCTAATATAAGTGACTGAGAAGCCCCTGTTTCTGAAACAATTTTCATTGGGATCGGGGTTGACCCTTCCTTTCAAAATACAATCCCATCTGACATAAAATAATCAATTCTCTTCTTAACTGGGTCAGACCGCTCAGCCCCTACCTGAGGCTCAGCAGAATGTTCAGAACCCTGTGGGTTTCCAGGTGCTTCAACAGACTGATCACAGGCATTCGGGACTGCCTCACTTTCATTTTTCTTCCCCAGCAGGCAACGATTAGCCATCATATGACCAGCTTTCTTACAATAGTAACAAGTAAGTCCGGCATAGTTCTCCTTCAACTGTTTTCCTTTATCCTTACTCTTGTCACTAGTCCCAGCTTTATTTTCTGGTGTACCCTGGTGATCCCTGCTACTCCTTTGGAAGCACTTATTCTGGATAAACTTAACCTTCTGTGTCAAAGCAAACTCATCTGCTAATCTAGCAGACTCCTGCAAAGTGGCAGCATCCTTTTCATCTAAATATGTCTTTCTGTCATCAGGGACGCAACTTTTGAATTCTTCAATTAAAACCAACTCATTCAAGCTGTTAAAATCATCATTTATATTTTTATACGTGCACCAGTGTTCAAAACGCACAAACGTATCATAAGCAAGTTCCATATAAGTTTGGTTCACAGACTTCCTCAAATTTCGAAACTTTTGCCTGTATGATTCTGGGACCAACTCGTAAGCTTTGAGCACAGCCTGATTCATTATGTCATAATCAGCTGCTTCATCAACTGTCAAAGCAGAATAGGCTTGCTGAGCCTTCCCCTTAATTACACTTTGTAAGAGAACAGGACAACCCTCTTCTGGCCACTTTAATCTTTGAGCAACCTTCGCAAAATGCTGAAAGCATTTATCAACCTATGCTTCGTCAAATGGAGGTACCAATTTAACTTGCCCGCTGGCCTTAAACTTATCACCAGAGTCTAACACTCGACCACTTTGCTGCAATCTCTCTATCTTTTCCGGCTTGAACAGCTTCTGTCTTTCTGCTTCCGCCCTCTGTTTTTCTGCCTCTGTCTTTCCGCAGCCTCCGCATTCATTTTTTCTCACTTGTACTGGAGCTCAAGCTCACTAGGTTTACTTTCAGGAAACACCTCCAACTCCTCTACTTTAAACACACCCTCAGATACATAATGTTCAGCTATTACACTCTCCATCTGTGCTCTCCTCATTGTCGATTTGCCCATAGCAAGTTTTAACCTTTTAGCAATACATAACAACTCAATTCTTCTGGCGTCCTCCAATGCCTGGCACTTCGAAACATCTATCAACATCCGTTGCTACTGATTTTCCACACACAAATAAATCAAAAGGAATTTCCCGAATTAAATCCTCCACTTCAAACTCGATGTACGGTGAATCGATAATTAACCCACCCTGGTGGGACTAGGAAAGTTGCAATCAGTGACCCTTGGCCACTAGTTCCCTGGTTTTGATCCTTCCATTTTACCTCCTTCGTCTCCGTCTGACTCTGAGTGTCTTTGTCTTCAGCTAAACCTAAACAAGCTGCACGCGATGTAAACAAGCTGCCAGTCAGACTGATTTAATTTTTTAATTTCTCTCTTTTAAAATGACAGTCTACAGCAAACGAAATCGAGGGATTCATAACAACGGCAACTCCCCATTGTGAACCGACTGATGTGCCAGTACTTGGGATGACTGAGTGAATCCTTTCTCACATTCTGAGCAGGTGAACGGTCTCTCCCCAGTGTGAACTCGCAAGTGACTCTGTAGGTTGGGTGACCGAGTGAATCGCGTCCCTCATTCTGAGCAGGTGAACGGCTTCTCAACAGTGTGAACGCGCTGGTGTCTCTGTAGGTTGGATGACTGAGTGAATCCCTTCCCACAGACTGAGCAGGTGAACGGCCTCTCCCCAGTGTGAGTTCGCTGATGACTCTGTAGGTGGTGTGACAGAGTGAATCTCTTTCCACAGACTGAGCAGGTGAACGGCTTCTCCCCAGTGTGAGTTCGCTGATGACTCTGTAGGTGGTGTGACAGAGTGAATCTCTTTCCACAGACTGAGCAGGTGAACGGCTTCTCCCCAGTGTGAACTCGCTGATGTCTCTGTAGGTTCGATGGATCAGTGAATCTCTTCCCACAGACTGAGCAAGTCAATGGCTTCTCCCCGGTGTGAACTCGCTGATGTATCTGCAGGGTGCAAGATCGAGTGAATCGCTTCCCACATTGTGAACAAAGGAAATGCTTCTCCCCAGTGTGAATTCGATGGTGTCGCTGTAGGTCGGATGACCGAGTGAATCGTTTCGCACATTCTGAGCAGGTGAATGGCCTCTCCCCATTGTGAACCCGCTGGTGTGCCATTACGTCAGATTATTGAGTGAATCTTTTCTCACAAATTCAGCAGATCACCAGCCTCTGCCCGGTGTGAACTGACGGTGTTTCCGCAGGTGGAAAGACCAATTGAATCCTTACTCACAAACAGAACTGGTGAATGGCCTTGCCCAGTGTGAACTTGCTGATGTACCTTCAGTTGAGATGACCGAGTGAACAGGTGAACAGCCTTTCTCCTGTGTAAAATGACTGGCCTGCCAGTTGGTCAGATGACCGAATGAATCCCTCCCCACAGTCTGAGTAGGAAGGATGGTCGATTGAATCCCTCCCCACAGTCTGAGCAGGAAGGATGACCGAGTGAATCCCTCGCTCCACTTCTTAAATATCTGGACAGAGACAGCAAAACTGGCGCGCTGTGTTTGAGATTCCTGGAGACAAATTCCTTCTCTTTTTAACCTCTGAAATGATTTACAAATTCCATCAATGGCTGTAGGACAACATTTCAGATGAGATTGCTTGAGTCGCCAAGTATTGATCTGGCTGTTCCTCACTGTTACAATGAGGTTGAACCCGAGTTGGACCGAGAAATCCTGACTGGGCAGAGAGCTGGTATCGGGAATGACCATCAATTCCCCGATGTCCTTCCTATTTCTATAAGAATGGGGCATTTCTGCCATCGGCAATTTGTACCCTGGTTCAGTTTGACTCTCTACATTAGTATTATTCCCTCTTCCTTCTGAGCTGCATGGGCGACTGGCCCCACAGTAACTGAAACACTCTCATGCAAATTGTCTTTCTTGACGTGCATCTGGGATTTTCTGTTACCTATTATTAACTTAAAGTTCCACAATTTAACTCCATGTAAAAAAAAAATCCCTGCTGAGGTGAATGGTTGGTCTGCACAACTGTTAAAAGGACTTGGAGTGAATATTAGTGTTACTTCAGGTTCTTGTGGAAAATTACAATACAGAAACAGGCCATTTGGGCCATCTGGTTTCTGCTGAACTAATTAAACTGCCCACTCCCACATCCCTACTATCCAGGTACCTACAAGAACCTCTTAAATGTTAACAGCATGCTCGCATGCACCACTTGTGCGGGCTCTTCATTCCACACCCGAATGACTGTCTGTGTGAAGATGTTCCCCCTCATGTTCACCTTAACATTTCACCTTTCACCCTTAACCCATGGCCTCTGGTTGTAGTCCGAAACAATTTCAGTGGTAAAGCCAGCTAAGGGTAGTAGGGGGCGACCATGTCTGACAAGGGAAGTCAAGGACAGTATAAAAATAAAAGAGAAGATGTGTAACATAACAAAGATGAGAGGGAAGCCAGAGGATTGGGAATTTTTTAAAGAGCAACAGAAGATAACTAAAAAGGCGACACAGGGAGAAAATACTCAATTCTCCTTCTAAATTCCTGTTTGATTCTTATTGAGAGAGAGAGAGAGGGGTGGAACAATTTGACTATATATCATGTTTCCGCTTGCTTGCAGCTTGTGTTTACATAGCTCACAGTTCGTTTTATTTAAGCAAGGACAGTCACAAACACAGTCAGCCAGAGAGAAAGAAAGAAGATTGAAAGCTCGAAACAAAGGGCCTAGTGGCCAAAGGCCACTATTTGGACTCACCTATGCCCACAAGGTGGGTTGATTATTGATCTAGCCTATACCGAATATGTGATTGTCACTTTGTTTGATCCATTGGAGTGGATCTGTTGGTTTGGGAGTATCCTGTGAGGACCACTTGTGCTAACCCTTGCCTGGGTGTGGTAATTCACTTGAAGAGGGTATCCCTGTGACCAATCACTGTTGGTGATAATTCGTATAATCCAAATGGGGATATTGTTGGAGTATCTCGTGTCTTCCACTTTGGTTAACCCTTAGCTGGATTCGGGTGTGTTATGTGGTAAACACTTGTGAGAAGTGGTGTGTTTGATCTGGACTGAGAGTACCTTTGCCGAATCTACCTGTGTGTCAACCTTTGCCTGGGTGGTAGTTCCTTCTGAAGACAGTACTCCTGTGATAAGCTACTTCTGGTGATAATTCGTATGTGGAATTAGAACAATGACGAATAAGACCTACAGCGACTGTTATCTTGTTTTACCGCTGTGGAATTTGTGGAAATCAACGTAATTGCCTTCTCTTGACATTCACCTTGGATTACAAATCTCTCTCTCTCGTCATTGATTCAGTGGATGAACTGAAATTTAATACTTTACCATCTAAAGACTTTACGCTTGGTATTCCCTGAGCTCAGTGGTTTGGGTTCTCATAACACTTTTAGCTTTTGATTATTTTGCTTAATTTGTTATATTATAAGTAGATACGAATACAGACAGTGGTTTTAACATCAAAAGCACACTCCAGGTGTGGTCTATTGCTGCTGGTTCATTTAAACCGTTACGGGAATGTAACAGAGGTGTTCGTGTTCATGTCTTTCTGGGGGCGCCCATGTTAACACCTTTCTGTCTCTCTGTCACACCTTGCCAAACAGGTAGAACGAGGGGCCTGTTGGGTAAAACTATGATTCCAATGTCTGTAATCCTGCTCAACCAGAGTGAGGAACTCTCAACCTGGGCAACATAGAAACATAGAAAATAGGTGCAGGAGTAGGCCATTCGGCCCTTCGAGCCTTTACCGCCATTCAGTATGATCATAGCTGATCATTCAACTCAGTACCTTGTACCTGCTTTCTCTCCATACCTCCTGATCCTTTTAGCCACAAGGGCCATATCTAACTTCCCTTTAGCCACAAGGGCCATATCTAACTTCCTCAAATAACACCTGCGGAAGAGAGTGAGGAACTGTGGTCCAGTCAGAGATTACTGTGGCTGTCGGTGTTTTGAGGTATGGTATCGCAGGCCCCCACCAAACTGAACTTCCTATACTGAGAAACATGCATCCTGGCCAGAACCGCAGGTGTCCAGCAGCTGAGAAGAATAACTGAGACTGAGCGATTTTGGATGATCGCTTTTCTCTCCTATGGAGTAGCCAGGAATTCACGAGACATAATCAATTTGGCTACAAGCACTTGAAGAGCTGGCCACAGTACTGCAGGGGCCCTGACAGAAACACAGGCTCAAGTAACAGAAACATCCACTGAAATGATTGCAATCCGGCAAACAGTCCTACAGAATCGTACGGCATCAGATTTATCCCAGCTGAGAAAGGGGGATCCTGTGCTATTACTGACACAGAATGCCGCACCTATATCCCTGATGAGTCTACTAACGTTACATCCCTCTCCGAGCACACTGCCAAGGGGACTGACAGCATCAAGAGAGTAGGGCAGGATTTACACGGGTTCACCAAAGGGTCGAAATGGTGATCTTTGAAGACCTGTCGGTAATATGTGGGGCATGATATCGCCTTATGTCCAAATGGTTGTACATATCATTGTTATAATTACAGAAGTATGCCGTTTTTACCCGCTGAGAAGTCAATGCTGTACTTGGTTGCTTTCTCTGTAAAATGTTACTGCTATGTTGATCATGTAATGATCTAAAGGAGGGAATGATAAAGTAGCTAAAAGGGTTAACACTTCGTTAAACAATAGCAGATTGTTTTTCTGAAAGAAACTGCTGATGATCAACAGATGTACTAAGCCATGCTGAGCCATATTTCTTCTTGAGGGTAGCTAGCTAGGGTTTCAGGATGCTTATCTCCCTGTGAACCCATGTGTTTATAAGCCATTATGACTATTTTGTAATTTGTCTTTAGGGTCTGTCATGTAGTAAATATTTTTGGCTCCAACCAGTCTTGTGTGGGTAGTATCTGGACAGATATATCTGTGGTGTAAGGGGAATTGGTGAATTAGGTGGGAGCATTCACAGACTCTTCCTGTCTGAGTGACTAACTAAGTCTCGCTCGGAGTGGATAGTTGAAAGGTTAATTTATTATCAAAGCAGGTATTCATAAATATCACTGAGTTTCTTTTATCTTCTCCAGAGAACCACGAAGCAAAGAAAACATGAAAGTTGTTCAGAGAGAAAAAAAATGATACCCCCTCCCCACTCCCCGCATCAAAATGGACGGCATCCTGATGATCAACCCCCAAAAACCACCCCTCCCGCACAAAAGAGAAGAAACATATCGACACCCGTGAAAAAACATTCCTACACGGCACAACTGTGGAGAAGCCTGTGTCACCAGTGAAGAGGCGGCCGCATCAGGAGCAGCGGACACAATAGGCGAATAATGTGGGGAATGTGGTGGATGGGTCGGGCAGCGTGTGAGGAGCGAGGAGCAGAGTCACCGGTTCAGGAGGGAGACCCTCCACCCGTGACCTGATACCGTTACCTGTTCACGTTTTTCTGCAGATCTGCAGCATCTGAAGGTCACTGCTCTACGTGTACGTGTAGCTTCATCTTTCCCCGTTCAGACGAGGCAGTGAGATCCGGATCTGTCACGTCCTGTCATTGTGGATGGACAATGTTTTTTTTCCCTGCAATATTTTCTGCACGTTTCATTCACTGTTTCGACGTGCTGAGGTGCTGCCAATGTTTCTGGGTGTCTGACCAATTTATGTGAGAATTTAGCCATTTGTAGTTCTCTGAGCTTCTCATAAATATGTACAGTTCAGTTAAGCTTCACTTCAGAATTTCCAAAGCAACAACCCAGTCAGTCAAATAGTTCCACACAATTAAGATAGTTTATTACATTTTTATTTTTTCTACATTTGTACTATATATATTCTTATTTTAAATCACAATTGTTAAAATCTTTTGTTAAGAATTAACAATTAACTACGAATTTCCTGGCATCTGGCGGTGTTATTAAACCTAATTCTGATTTAATATGGGAGACCAACCACCGGTCACTTGATCCCAGTTACCGCAGATCGTAATGTGAGATTGAAGCATTTTCCATATATTTGCTTTCCACAGAAATGACAACAGTTCAGTTTCCTTCTTAGGTTCCAGAGCGGAGGCTCAGTCTGTCTAATATTTCCACACAATTAAAATGATGAATGTGTTTATTATCATCATGTACTGAGCTACAGTGAAAATCTTGCCTGATGTACCATCCACACAGATCAATACATTACAACAGTACATTGAGCTGATATACAACAAAATAATAACTGTAACAAAGCATTATGGCTGCAGAGAAAGCGCGATGCAGATAGACATTTGGTGCAGGGTCACATCGAGTTACACTGTGAGGTCGAGTCCATTTTATCATTCATTTGGCTTATAACTGCAGACAGGAAGCCATCCTTCAGCCTGGTGTTACGCACTTTAAAGCTTTTGTATCTCTCCGCCAATGTGGGAGCGGGTTTGCAGCGAGAATGTCCAGGTTACGAAGTTTTTTGTGTACATGCCCTGCTTTCCCGAGGGAGTGGAAGTATAGGAAGAGTCCATGGAGTGGAGGCTTGTTTCTCTGATGTTCTCTGCTCTCCAAAGTTCTCTGCAGTTCCTTGCAGTCATGGGCAGAGCAGTAGCCATACAAAGGCATGAAGTATCCACAAGGAGCTCAGAGACCTCGGCCTTCACCCTGCCTTGTGTAGCTGGATCCTGGACTTCCTTTCAGATCGCCGGCAGGTGGTAAGAGTGGGGTCCATCTCCTCTGATGCTCAGCATACACAACCACAGCGTTGTCTCTTTGGCGCCCTCCTTTACTTTCTGTGCACCCATGACTTGTGTTGCCACCAACAACAATCTACTAATTAAATTTGCTGACAGCACTACATTGATTGGCCTAATCTCACATAATAACTTAAAATCGATCAAATGCCTCCTGACAAGGCTCGGTCCAAACAAACTGTTCACCCTTCTTCAGGAGATTAGTCAGAGGAAGAGCGATAGCAGCAAAGATCTTACAGAACTTACGATAATATCCATCCATTCCCAGAAACCTTCTAAGAGCCTTCGTAGCAGTCAGAATAGGAAGTTGAGAAATTGCCTGGACTTTTGCCCGAGCCAACTTGCATTGACCTACAACATAGCCAAGACAGGTCGGAATGGCATGGCCAAATTCACTCTTAGCTAAGTTAACTGTAAGGCTGGCCTGGGAAAACCTGTTAAACAGCTTTTCTACTGCAGAGATGCTCTTCCCAAGTGTCACTCCCTGTGACTAAGTCATCAATATAGCCTCAATTAGTTCCAATATAGTTCCAAGCCTCCAATTACAGAATCGTTCATTTTCCGGAATGTTCCTGGAGCTGATTTCATTCCAAACATCAAGACATTATATTCATACAACCCAGATGGTATCATAAATGCAGAACTTTTTCTACCTCTGTCCGTCAATGGAACACGCCAATATCGTGTCAACAGATCAATCTTTGTAAGAAATTCAGCTTTTCCAAACTTATTGATGCAATCATCCATCCTAGGGATAGAATAGGCATGTGTTTTTGTTACTGCATTTGCCTTCCTATAATCAGTGCAAAATCTGACACTACCATCAGGTTTGGGCACAATAATGCAGGGTGAGCTCCAATCTGATGCTGAAGGACTAATAATACCATTTTCCAACATATTTTCAATTTCTTGCTCAGCCTATTTACACTTTTCTACGTTCATGTGATATGGGTGTTGCTTAATCTGTTTAATCAATATCTACACCATGTATTGCGACCGTGGTTTGCTTGGGAACATCGGTAAATAAATCTTTAAACTGCAGAATTAATTCCTTCAGCTGTTCTTGTTGCTTTGGCTGCAGGTGAGCCAACATGTTATCAATATTTTCTGGAACAACCGAGTTCATTAACCTAACTGAGACAATGTTTGGCTTGTGAAAAGTCTCAGACAAATCAATTGCTTCATTCTCAGGGTTGCTAAATTCATATGTTTTGAATACAACACTCACAGATGGTGCCTGCTTGTCAAAATAAGGCTTTATTAAATTTATCTGTACCACCTGTGTTAGTTTACATCGGTCGGGTGTTTTTATATATTTATATATATATTTGACAGACTATTTCATATGGTCCATTGAGTTTTGCCTGAAGTGTATTTGTCAACATTGGAGATAAGGTAAGCATCTTATCCCCCACCTGGTATTTTCTTTCGCAAGCTCGCTTATCAAACCAACACTTCATTTTGTTTTGAGAAATCTTTTTGTCTCGCTCGACTACAGACCAGGAGTAGTTCATTGTTGAACTTCAAAACTTAGTCTAACAAGTTTACATGCACATCCCCATCAATTCACTGTTCCTTTAACAAGGTCAAAGGTCCCCTCACTCTTTGACCAAATACAAATTCAAATGGACTAAAGCCCAGTGACTCCTGTACCAACTCTCTTACTGCGAACAAAAGCAAATATATTCCTTCATTTCAGTCTTTTCCATTTTCAACACAGTATGTCTTTTTTTGGCATGTGCGTGCGTGTGTCCGATAATTTATTTTCCAAGCCTTAACAAGGCACTGCGTGAGAGAGAGAGACAGTGTGGAACACATTAGGTCTTAATCATTGTTGTGAGGGTAGCATGGAATCTTTCTTGAACCTATCGTAATTCTGGATGATACGCAGACGTTGTAATTAGTTAAGATCCCAGTTCATGCTGGAATAATCCAGATGTAAAATTGCTTCATTGATCAGTCTGGATTTCTTTAGGCAAACCAGATAAAGTAAAAAACTTGATAAGAGCCTTCGCCACAGTTTCAGCTTTAATATTGCTGAGAGGTATTGCCTCTGGGAATCTGAATGCAGTACACATAATAGTTAGCAGATACTGATGGCCAGCTTTAGTCTTTGGCAATGTGCCGACACAATCCACTGTAAATTTTGAAAAGCGTTCACCAAATGCAGTTATATACCGACTGCAGTGGGGCACTGTGGAGATCTGATTAGGTTTACCAACAACTTTACCAATGTGACAGTTTCTGCAAAAGGTCACAGCATCTTTCCTCAAATTAGGCCAGTAGAATTATTTCATAATCCTGTTTACAGTTTTATTCACTCCAAAATGGCCACCTGAGAGCTTACTGTGGGCCAAAGTTAAAATTTCAGTCCTATAAACTTTAGGAACTATACCTTGGTGAATAATTGCCCATTCCTCACTCGCTGGTATAGCAGGTGGCCTCCATGTCCTCATTATCACTCCATCCTTGTGATAATACCCGACAGGCACTTTCTTAATTTCATCATCTGAGAGAGCTGTTTCTTTTAAAGCTTCAATCTGAGGGTCTCGGTTCTGTTCTGCGATAAATTTGTCTGCATCAGCAGACATTTTAGCTATACTTCGAGTTCCTGCGCAGCAATGATAAATGTTAAAATCCATCTGTGGGTCATCAGTGGTTGGGTTAATTGTTAACTGCACTGCAGGAACAACTTTGCCATCTGCCAGGTCATTCACTAACAGCAAAATAACATCTACCACTAGTAAACTGGAACATACTCCGATCTTAACAGGTCCTGAAACCAACCCTGACTGTAAAGTTACCTTCTGCAACGGCACGGAAACCATGTCGCCCCCAATAACTTTAATAAGATTTACCTCACCAGTGTCAGTCTCATCACCAAACTTTAGAACGCTGTCCGATGTAAATGACTGAGAAGCCCCAGTAACTCAAAGAATTTTCACTGGTACCGGGGTTGACCCTTCCTTTACTAATACAAACCCATCTGACATAAAATGATCGTATCCCTTCTTAACTCGGCCAGACCTCTCAGATCTTAACTGAGCCAGAAACAGAATGTTCAGAACCCTGTGGGTTGACAGCTGTTTCAACATACTGAACAGAGGCATTTGGGACTGACTCCTTTTCCTTTTCCTTCTTCAGGATGGAACAATTAGCCATCATATAACCAGCTTTCTTACAATAGTATCAAGTGAGACCAGATATTTCTCCTTCAACTGCTTCCCTTCATCCTTACTTTTGTCACTAGTCCCAGCTTTAATTACTAGTTTACCCTGGTGATCCCTGCTACAATTTTGGAAGCTCTTATTCGGGATAATCTTAACCTTATGAGTAAAAACAAACGCATCTGCTATTCTATCAGACTCCTGCAAAGTGGCAGCATCCTATTCATCTAAATAGGTCTTTATGTCCTTTTGAATTCTTCAATTAAAAGCAACACTTTCAAGCTGTATATATTTATATACTTATATATTTATATCTTTACATGTGCACCGGCGGTCAAAACACACAAACTTCTCATAAGCAAGTTCCAAATAAGTCTGTTTCACAGATTTCCTCAAATTTCCAAACTTTTGCCTGCATGATTCTGGGACAAACTCGTAAGCTTTGAGCACAGACTGTTTCACTATGTCATAATCAGCTGCTTCATCAACTGTCAAAGCAGAATAGACTTGCTGAGCCTTCCCCTTAATTACAATTTGTAGGAGAAAAGGCCAACCCGCTTTTGGCCACTTTAAACTTTGAGTAACCTTCTCAAAATTCTGAAAGTATATATCAACCTCGTCAAATGGAGGTACCAATTTAACTTCCCATCTGGCCTCAAACTTATCACTAGAGTCTAACGCTAGACACCTTTGCTGCAATCTCTTTATCTTTTCCAGATCAAACAGCCTCTGTCTTTCTGCTTCGTCCCTCTGTTTTTCTGCCTCCCTAGCCTCAAACTGCCTCTGCCTTCCACAGCCTCCATCTTTAATTTTTCTCACTTCTACTGGAGCATAAGCTCACATGGTTTACTTTCAGGAAACACCTCCAACTCCTCCACTTTAAACACTCCCTCAGATACATAATGTTCAGCTATTACACTCTGCATCTGTGCCCTCCTGATTGTCGATTTCACCTTAGCAAGTTTTAACCGTCTGGCAAGACTCAGCAGCTCAAACCTTCTGGCGTCCTCTAATGCCTCAGAGGTTGGCGTTTCCTGACGTCTATCAACATCCATTGCTGCTGATTTTCCACACACAAATAAATCAGAGGGACTACCTCAATGAAGTCGATAATTAATGGCAATGCTCCGAAACTGTTAATATCTCGGGCTCAGGCCCAATTTTGTTATGAATCATAACACTTTAGAAACGAACCCGCAGCAATAGACTACATAGATATATATATATAACTCCATATAACTCCAAATATAACTCCAAAACTATTGAGATTGGGAGAAACAAGGCTTGGAGTCTTCAGATGGCAAAGTATAATAGTTCAGTTCAACAATGGAATAGCTGATGAGAGAGATATTTGTAATCCAGCGTAAAGGTTGAGAGAAGGCAATTATGTTGAATACCACAGGTTTCATGGTGGTAAAACGAGACAACAGTTGCTGTAGATTTTATCTGCCTTCGTTCCAAATCCACATACGAATTATCACGGCAAGTGACTTGTCACAAAGGGTATCGTCTTCAAGTGAATTACCCCACCACACCCAGGCAAGGGTTAACACATCGGTGGTCTTTATAGGATACCCCAAGTCAGATCCACTCCTACGGATCAAACGAGGTGACATCCACACATTCGATGTACGATGAAGCGATAATTAACCCACCCTTATGGGCATAGGAAAGTTGCAATCAGTGACCCTTGGCCACTAGTCCCCTGGTTTCAATCCTTCCATTTTTCCTCCTTCATCAGTCTGACTCTGAGTGTCTGTGTCCTCGGTTAAAACTAAACAAGCTGCAAGCGATGTAACCAAGCTGCAAGTCAGACTGATTCGCCTTCTTAATCTCTCTCTCTCTTAAAATGACAGTCCATGGCAAACAAAACCGAGGGAATCATAACAACGGCCACTCCCCAGTGTGAACTGACTGGTGTGCCAGTACTTGGGGTGACTGACTGTATCCTTTCCCACAGACTGAGCAGGTGAATGGCCTCTCTCCAGTGTGAACTTGCTGATATCTCTGTAGATGGGATGACTGAGTGAATCCCTTCCCACAGTCTGAGCAGGTGAACGGCCTGTTTCCAGCATGAACTTGCTGATGTACCTTCAGATGCAATGATTTAGTGAATCCCTTCCCACAGTCTGAGCAGAGGAATGGCCTCTCCCCTGTGTGAACTGATGGGTGTCTCTGTAGGTGGGATGCCAGTGAGAATCTCTTCCCACATTCTGAGCAGGTGAATGGCCTCTCCCCAGAGTGAACTTGCTGATATCTCTGTAGGTGGGATGCCAGTGAGAATCTCTTCCCACATTCTGAGCAGGTGAATGGCCTCTCCCCAGTGTGAACTTGCTGGTGACTCTGTAGGGTGGATAACTGAGTGAATCCTTTCCTACATTCTGAGCAGGTGAACTGCTTTTCCCTAGTGTGAACTGACTGCTGTGCCAGTAATTGGGATGACCGAGTGAATCCCTTCCCACACTTTGAGCAGGTGAAGGCCTCCTTCCAGTGTGAACTCGCTGATGACTCTGTAGTGTGGATGACTGTGTGAATCCCTTCCCACAGACTGAGCATGTGAATGGTTTCTCCCCAGTGTGAACTCACTGGTGACTCTGTAGGTGAGATGAATGAGTCATAACTCCCTGCAGACTGAGCAGCTGAATGGCTTCTCTCCAGTGTGAATTCGCTGATGACACTGCAGACTGGATGACTGAGTGAATTCCTTCCCACAGACTGAGCAAGTGAACGGCTTTTCCCCAGTGTGAACTCACTGGTGTGCCATTAGTTCAGATGACTGAGGGCATTCTTTCCCAGAAATTCAGCAGACGACAGCCTCTGCCCAGTGTGAACTGACTGGTGTGTCCACAGGTGGGAAGACTGACTGAATCCTTTCTCACACACAGAACAGGTGAATGGCCTTGCCCAGTGTGAACTTACCTTCAGTTGAGATGACTGAGTGAATCCATTCCCACTGTCTGAGCAGGTGAACGGCCTTTCTCCTGTGTAAAATGACGTGTGTGTCAGTTGGTCAAATGCACGATTGAATCCCTCCCCACAGTCTGAGCAGGATGGATGGTCGATTGAATCCCTTGCTCCAATTCTTAAACATCTAGACAGCAAAACTGGCGTGACGTGTTTGAGATTCCTGGAGACAAATTCCTTCTCATTTTTAACCTGTAAAAAGATTTACAAAATCTATCAATGGGTGTAGGACAACATTTCAGGTGAGATCACTTGAGTTGCCAAGATTTGATCATCCAATTTACTATCTCATCTTGAATGCAGAATGATGGAACCTTCTTGACCAAACTCCCTTCAGAGACTTTGTCAAGTGCCTTGCTAAAGTCCATGTAGACAACAACTACTGCCTTGCCTTCATCCATTTCCCTGATAACTTCCTCGGGCGACTCTGTTAGACTGGTTGGACATGACCTACCATGCACAAAGCCATGCTGTCTATCCTTAATCAGTCCAAAACTATCCAAATACTTATATATCCGGTTGCTGCACATATGTTCTAATAACTTTCCCACTACTGATTCTCCTTCACCTTGTCTGCTGGGGCAACCTCATGCCTTCTTTTATTTCATTTATAAGTGTTCACTTGAATTTGCTGTATTTCATAAGTACGCCATTTGTTCCAATCTGCCTGTACCTGGTATGCATGTCCTTTTTTTTTGATCTGGGAGAGGAAAGCGAAAGGGGTGATAGAGCTGCATGCTGGGAGGTGGGAGTAAGGGGGGGGGTTAAACTAAAGTTGCAGGGGGAATGGGAGCCTGAATAACTGAACTAGAGTGGAGTGGTTGTGGAGATAGTTGTTGTTCAGTCCTCAGTGAAAGTCAGGAATGAAAATGTTGAGCATGATGCAGTGAATATGCTGAGCCCTGTATATTTCAATACAAGGAGCAGTGTAGGAAAGGCGGATGTGTTCAGGGCATGGATCAACACCTGGAATTGAGATATTAGGATGTGGCAACTGTGGATTGGGACAGGCTGCTTTATGGCAAGGTATAGGCAGGCAGAATCTTATGGTGTATAAGAAATGCAAGAGAACACATAAGAAATAAACCAGTATGGCTAAAACATTAGGTTGCCGTCGCAGAAATGATGAAGGATAATTCTCTGAGACTCTAGAGACAGATTAAGAGCAAAAGGATTGGAAGGCACAAAGTTGGTCCTCTGGAAGACCGGAATGGCAATCCACGTGTGGAACCAAAGCAGATGGTGGATATCTTAAATCTTAAATAATTTTCCATCTCTATTTACTCAGGAGATGGACAAAGAGTCTATGGGAGTGTGGAAAAGTGGCATTAAAATCGTGGACCCTGTAGAAGAGTAGTTACTTCACTGTTCAAAATAGAAGATAGAAATCTACAGCATATTCCAATCCATTCAGTCTAAAATGTTGTGCCAACCACGTAACCCACTCTAGTAACTGCCTAGAATTTCCCTCGCACACAGCCCTCTGTTTTTCTAAGCTCCATGTACCTATCTAAGAGGCTGTTAAAAGACCCCATTGTATGGACCTGGACCACCGCTGCTGACAGTGCATTCCACGCATGCACCACTCTCTGAGTAAAGATTTTACCCCTGACATCCCTCAGTATCTAGTTCCAAGCACCTTAAGACTATGCCCCCTCATGTTAGACATTTCAACCCTGGGAAAAAACCTCTGGCTATCCACAAGCTCAATGCCCCTCATCATTTTATACACCTAAAAATGCTCTGAACATGAACCAGGAAATTATCAATTGGATTGAGGATTTGTTAGAAGTATTGAAAATTATGAGACTATAGATAAGGTAAATGCAAGCCGCTTTTTCGACTGAGGTTGGGTGGGACGACAACCAACGGTCATGGGTAAGTGCGGAAGGTGAATATTTAATTGGAACATGTGGAAAAGCTCTTCACTGAAATGGTTGTGAGAGTATGGAATGAGATGTCAGCACAAGTGGTGAATATGAGCTCGGTTTTACCATTTAAAAGAAGTTTAGATGGGAGCCTGGATGGTAGGGGTATGAAGGGCGATGGTCCCAGTGCAGGTAGTTGCATTAGACAGCTTAAATGTTTTTTCAGCATTGACTAGATGGGCTAAATAGCCCATTTCCATACTGAAGTTATCCATGTTTCAATGACAGAGATGCTGGCCAAACTTGTTTGGAAGGGAAAGATAGGAGTGACAACGGAGCAACAATAGCTGGAGTTTCTGGGAGTAATTCAGGAGCTGACTGATTCAACAGGAGTGGAAGTACTAGAAAGACAGGAAGAAACAAACTGAGAATGAGAAGCCAAAGCCAGCATAAAGCCAGAGAGAGGGTCCAGAATAGAGCAAAAACTATAGGGAAACTTTTAGAAACCAATAGCAGACAACTAAAAAAACTCGGGTGAGCTCAGTGCATGGAATCATGATATTGTAGACATTAATGGGTCTTGGAGGCATCCAACAGTCTGAGAGAGTTAAAGGAACAAAATATCCGGGGCCTCAATACCTCTTGAAAGGAGGTTTTCAATTTTTATTTTGACAGGCACATGCAAACCCTGCACTCCCAAAAATTCACAACTGAAAGCCTTCCACTTACAAGTACTCCGTTGCCAGGAAACAGCCTGTCCCAAACCACACTTGTCAGATCCTTTCTGATACCATCAACATTGACCTTTCCCCAATTTAGAATCTCAACCCATGGTCCAGACCTTTCTTTTTCCATAGTTCCTTTGAATCTCATGGCACTATAATCACTAAATTCTGTCACCAGCCCTGCATCATTTCCTATCAGTTTATTGCACACTTCTACGTCGGGAATTCTACGTACTGACTAAGGGCACATTTGACAAACTCTACCCCATCTAGTCCTTTTACAGTATGGGAGAGCCAGTCAATATATGGAAAGTTAAAATCACTTACTCAATCAACCTTTGTTTATTGGCATGGTCTGCAATCTCTCTACAAATTTGTTCCACTAAATCCCTCAGACTATTCCCGCTGCTCCCATCCAGGAAACGGTACCACAGCAAAAGGACCAACAGGCTCCTGAACATCATCTTTTACCAGGCCATCCCATTGATTAATTCCTGCTGATACAGTTTCATTTGTATGTTATAGTAACAGTCCTATGTACAAACTATTTATCATAAATGACTATATATTATACATTCCACATTTTGATGGAGGCGTAATGTAAAGGTTTCTACTTGATGTAATAAAGTCAATTCAATTCACCCTCTCCACTAACTGTTCTGTCATTCTGGCTCCCATTCCCCCCCCCCCACAACTTATTTTAACCACATTACCCCTCACCCCCCACCCTACCACTAGCAACTCTTAACACTAGGATCTTAGTCCCCTCTTGTTCTGTTCCCCTAACTAACGAATCCCCTATCACCCCTTTGAGTTTCCTCTGCCAGGTAAATCCCTCCCCCAACAGCTTCTAAAATGGTCCACCTGTTGTTTTGGGGGGATGGGCAGTAGAGTGCTCTGGAATGGCTATTTAACCTCATTCCCCTTCCTGACTCTCATCCCGTTTCCTGTGTCCTGCACCATGGGTGTAACTCACCTCTCTTCATGTCATATCTATCACCCCCTCCAACTCCTGGATGATCCAGAATTCATCCATTTCTAGCTCCAACTCCTTAAAATGCAGCTGGATGCACATCTTGTAGGTGAGGGCATCAGGGATACGGGAGGTCGCCCTACCTTCCCACCAATGTCTGCTCTAATTTGTAATGACCAGTGTGAATATAAATCTTGCACTGTGTATTCTTTTACCCAGTGACAACATGCGCACAGTGAATTTTATATAGAGAAGTAAGAACTTGGATCTCCTCTGGGTTCGATCGAGTTCATCTGCACTCTCACACAACCTATGTAGCAGGCCTGTAACGGGTAATGAAGGATTGCACATTGTCCATATTTGGTTTGCTTGCTAAATTACGCTTAAAAAAAGTCACATTTTCCAAATATCACTCCCCTTCTTCCCACCTGCAAATTCTCCAGCAACTTTTGCATCTCCACAACACACACACAGGTAACAGCAGCTTTTGTATTCTACAGAAATATTTCCCCTGAACCCTCCCCCATGGTGGTGAACTCAGTGATGGCAATGCCAATGAATATGAAGGGAAGGGCAGTAGTCTGTCTCACTGGAGTCTGGCACATTTGTTATGTGAAAGCTGCTTGTTGCCCAAGGGCAAAGGTTTTTGATATAATTAACTTCCCAGAGAGAATGGGTCAAAGCATGTCGTCACATGTAGAAAAGTCGAGAACAAAAGGAGGTAGCTCAAGCAACACACACAAAATGCTGGAGGAACTCAGCAGGCCAGGCAGCATCTATGGAAAAGAGTACTAATGCTGAGTTCCTCCGGCATTTTGTGTGTGTGTTGCTTGGATTTCCAGCATCTGCAGAGTTTGTGATTGGAAGTGAAACAAAGGTGATTTTCACAGCTGGTGATGTAACAGATTTTGTTACCTTTCTCCGAGTTCCTAATCCTTGCATTTAGATAGCTGGAGTTCAGCTCTGTCTGAGAGATCCATCGGTTCCCATTCCCTCATCAGCCAGAAGCCCCCCGGGGCCCGTGTACGGATAGCGGGGCTGAAAGAGAGAGAGAGGTGTGCAGGGCTGTCCCAGGATTGCGAGATACGGTGTGGGAAGCTCACAGCAATTGACCCTCAGTCAGTGTTTAGAATAGTCGCCCGCAGATAACCGCTTACCTGCGTCCGATCCAGCAGCCGTGCTCCCGAGGCCTTGTGAACCGCGAGCGTGCGTGAAATCGCCACCGTCACAACCTTCACGCCTGCGCAGATTATCGATGCTTCATCGGAGGTGAAATTTTTAATGTAGAGCATTATGGGTAATCACGGTGCAATGTTTCTGCAAGCGCTAGTTCCATGTCCAAACCTTAGTTTTTTTTTGTATATAGAAAACTCAGCAGCTGCTTTAACGCAAAAAGCGGCTCCCATACTCAATATATTCACTATCAAAGTGTATCTAATGCCAATGTACAATCCTCTTGCAAAGGCAGATATAAAACACAGGAGATTCTGCAGTTGCTGCAAATACTGAGACACACACACACACACACACACACACAAAATGCTGGAGGAACTCTGCAGTTCCGGCAGCAACTAAGCAGAGGATTTCAAAAACAGCAAAGGGGAAAACAGAGAGCTGAGAATACTCTACCGCCGACCCGAGGGTGCGGCACATCCCGTCCCACCATGGACGGCATATGACGGCCCAGCAGTGTCCGGAAATCCTTTGGAATTCTGAGTAAAGGACAGGATCCTAATTATCCCTGGTTCCTCCGGACCATATCCCTCCCATACTAGTGAAATGATCCCCAGTGGTGAGGTGTGTAGGGAAAGGCATGTGTGGCTTCCGATTCGGGGCCAAGTAGGGACAACCTACAAGTTTAAATCCCGATACCTGTAAGGCGGGATGAATTTTTAGAGAACGGGGAAGATGTGATGTGTATGTTGCCGGGGCAGTTTCCATCACGACTTAAGAGAGACGGATAAAGCGAGTGGCTAGTTTCAGCCATTCCAGTTTGTGTGAACGATCTTTACTTGAACAGAGACCCGCTTGTCAATATTGAAACAGGGGCCAAGTCGCCTGTATCTGTTGGCCTTGGCCTGCAGCCCGGCTGAATTTCCTTTCCGAGTCTCTGTCCTTGAGACACCTTTGAATAAATTACTCGGCGGAGGGGACTCCGACATCTAATTCCTGATCAGGAGACTGAGCGGGCAGAAACTCAATTTGACATGCGAATGGGGTCATACCCAGCGGTGAATGCTGAAGGGTATTGTGGGCGAACTCGGCCCGGAGTAAATGGTCACTCCAGGAGGACAGATTCCCGGACTGAAGGCAGAGAAGGGCTCGCTCCAGGTCCGGGTCCGTCCTCTCAGCCTGCCCATTAGTCTGAGGGTAGAATACCCAATGGCACAAGCTGATGGGGAGGATCAGAGACATTGCCGGGTGTCGGTGGCGGAGGAATATTCAGAAGGAAGGTTCAGTGAGATGGTGTGTGGTCTTTGGATGTGTGTAAAACGTGTGGGGTGGGTGTCGGTGATTTCAATGCGAAGGACCTGTGCAGATGGAATGGACTTGGGGGGTTTCCGTGTAGGAGGACCGGACTCATTCGGACAGGTTATTGGGGGAGACGTGTGTTTATTGCTAGGTGTGTTTAATGAGTAGGCGAGCTGGGGGGGGAACGGTCTGTGGTGGAGAGATGTGGGTACAGCCCGTCCGGAAGGCGCTGGGTGATTGGAAGAGGTTAGAGGAGGAGTGGTGGTCTCGATGGGGGCTGAGAGATTCCGAAGCTCAGTATCTGTAGCTACTTGGAGACATGCATAGTCAGTGCGAGAGGGTCGTGCAAGAGGCGAGTTTTATTATCGGGAGTCACGATCTTCAGTATTTTATTTCATCTGCTATATTTCCCATTAACCTTCCTCTATATCACTGTTATGTCCTCCCAAAGTTTTCCCGCTCTCCATTAGTGATTATAAAAATTTGGAAATGTTACTAACATCTGAGGAAGTCCAGTGTGAATCCTTCACCGGTGCGGAGAAGCAGCAACATTTCAGGGCTTGATTCTGCAGAGTCGCGCTCCCCGTTATTGCACGATATCAAATCTCCATGGCAACCCGATTATCCAGCAGCTTTTGGGAGTCAGTAACTGCCACATTGCATTAGCTTACACATCCTCTGCTTCACTGAAGGGTTCTTCCGTGTTACTAAGAAAGATTCTTTTAACAGTCTTGTTCTAATAGATCGCAATTGTCCCAGTGAATGCAAATTGAGCCCCTTCCCCGCATCTCCATCCTCTGTGTGGAATGTGTCTTGCTTCTCGGTCAGATTCTTCGAGACACATTCACTGTATTCTTCCGGTACCGACCGTCCACAGTCCTTACACCCACTCTGACTCTGCCTTCCAAATTCTCAATCATCCCGGCAGACTCCCCACATCTTCTCTCTTCTAAGGATGATTTAAGTACCTTCTCCAAATCTTTCAATTGAAAACCAACGTTCTTAGCATTTGACTGCCCTTCAAAACTTCTATATCATCTTGGCCGATTCCATTACTGCTTCCCGTCTTCCAAGGATAATCTAACTCCTCTCTCCAAATCACTCGTATCACTGATCGGAAACGCTCTCAGCAATTATGTTGCAAATTTATCGTTTGACTGTCACGATATGAAAACAACATAAATAATAAAAATTAATACTGTGATTGACCTTTCTGAAGCAAAATTGCCGGGCACACATTAGTTCGACTGAAGATAATGTCAAAGGTGAAAACCAGGCAGCTTCGTAACAATAAATGACTCGTGACCGCCCCCTTCCGTAATCGTTTGGGTAACGCATGCCAATAGGAAACGTGTTCCGATGTGTTTTCATATTTTAGACAAGTTGGGCTGAAGCGAAATCATATCTCCTCCGTGCAGTGAGTTTGTCGTTTGCTGAAACTATAATGCTTCAACAGCATGGAGACAAAGTACTAAATCTCCCAGCAATATGCTGCTGTCGTCGGCAAACCGGAACTTTAAGTGAAGGGAAATCTCCTAAAAAGCAAGAAAGAGAATGGAAGTCGGGATTGGCAGACTAGGCCAGATCACTCCGAAGTTTCAGACAATGGACACCGACAATGGATCTGTGTGTTTTCAATCCCGGATATGAGGGTGATATAATGTGCAAGGCAAACTACATTTTACAGAAGGGAAATAACCAAACACTCTAATTTATAACAGATATTTTTTCTTAAATAACGGAAAGGCAGAACAGCTGGAAACAGCAACTTTTTAAGAGTTCATTAATATGCTTACAGAGCAGGCATGGATTTATTTTCGAAATTGGAAAATTATTTGACACTTACACCTGAGCGGTGCAGACTTTTGAAACTTTTCAAAAATAAAATCGTCGGGGAGAACAGAACAACTTTCAACTGCTCTCTGAATTTTGTCTGGGTCACTCCATAGATAAATGTATTTGTGCAGCTGCTGAAATTCTGAATCACAGAACACGAAAACTGTGCCTGAAAAAGCCGGATAGACGTTTCCAGGTCTGTGTAGAGGCATCACATGAGAATGAAGACCAGAGTGGTTGTCGCCCAACACAGAAGGAAACTCACCAACAGGCTGAAGAGCAGAATGATGGATTGTCTCCGACTCTCCATCTCCGAATCTCGCTGTTTCCCGCAATTTCCACGTCCCTTCAGTCCCCTGCGGACTCTGCTCGCCGCCAGTATCTGTCTGATGGTCAGTGCATTGAGGGTCAAAATGAGGACGAAAGGAAGTAGCGGATTCAACAGACGGTCCACCCAATAAAACCCCTCAAACCCTTTGATGAGAGGAAGTGCGGATCTACCGGAACAGATCCAGTTACCCGTCACGTACCACGTTTCTTTTTCCATGTACAGGAAATAAAATGGGATGTTTTTCAAACAGATCCCAATAGATACCACGATAATCACCAAATTCGCAGTTTTGGTGATGCAGTATTTTGTTTTAAATTTAGTCATGCAAATTGCCACAAAGCGATCGAAAGTGAAAGCGACAGTAAACCACACGGAACAATCAACGGCCACGTGACACAGGACGTAGTGGACAAGGCAGATCGGAGCGGTGTCCAGGAGTCTGTAAAGTCCGTATTCTTGAACAATCTGGTAGAACAGGACCTCGATAATCACCACCATTAGATCCGCTGCAGCCATCGCCACCAGGTACCGCGTGACGCATTTGGAGAGACCGCATTTTCCTCGGCTGAGAATGGTGATTGTTAGAAGGTTAACTGCAGAGACACAAAAAACACCAAAAAAAGAATAAAAAAAGCGCATTTTATGTAAAAAATATAATCATTTTTTGTTCGCTTGAAATAACATCCGTCATTCCTCTCTAATGCACTGTTACAAAGGAAATACAAATATACCCGTGATTATGCGGTTTGTTTGAACACGTGACTGCAGCATAAAGCTCTTTACAGTAACGCATGTTCACATTAATCGCTTCACGTTCATGGTAGAGCTGGTCCTGTTTGTCCGCGTTTGTATCATATCTCTCTAAATCTTTCACATTCATCACCTGTCCAAGTATCTTAAATATTGTCAACGACCCTGTATCACCAACTTCCTCTGCAAGAATGTTCAATGCACAGACCAACTTCTGTTTAAAAAAAATAACCCTCGGGATCCAACTACATTGCTGCCGTCTGAAAGTATACCTACCTGTTGAGATCATGATTCCCCAATCCCATGCAGAAAAACTGACTGCACACATTGACTGCATCTGTTCATCACCATGGTTGTATGAGCATCTATAAAGTCATCCATCAATCATCTGCCTTAAGGAATAAAGTGCGACTCGGCTGAACCTCTCCCTGTAACTCAGGCCTTAGAGCCCCTGCGGCATCTTTATAAATACTGTCTGCACTCCTTTCAGCGTACGTCTGCCTTTCCTGTACCAGGGCCTCTAAAACTCCACGTGTGGCATTCTCAAGGAGAAATGTAGTGTAATTACTGTGTGGACGAAGAGTTATGTAAGGGCAGCACCAACAATGGAGCCGCCGGAAATTCTTTGGAGGAAGCGCCAGGACAGATTCCTCATCAACCCGAGCTACGCTCACCTGTGTCTCTATCCGAAAGGCCCAGTTATAACGGGATTGCGGGGTCAGATTCTGAACCAGGACCTTGAGTGCCGCTTTCTATGTTCTTTTTTTAAACAAACCACAGTTCACAACACTAAACGCCATCAGATTGCCAGAACAACTGAGAGGCTCAATAAAAAAAATAAAATGCTATTCCTTCGCGCCGGAGAGGCACCAGAGGATTGGAGGATTGCCAGTGGTGGTCTGCTGTTTACGACATGCTGTACGTAAGTGTACCATCGGCCGCTGAGTCTGATATCAGATGTGTGAAAGATTTTGAAAACTTTTCTGAGTGACCGGATATATAAGTATTTGAATAAAGATGGACAGAACGGGAATAGTCAATATGGCCTCCTGCGTGGTAGGCCACGTCTATGTAATTTTATCCACTTATTTTTCTTGAGAAAGCTGGCAGAAAAATGCATGAGGGCAAGCCAGTGAGTAGTGTCTACATGGGCTTTAGAAAGGCATTTGGCAACATCCCGCATGAAAGTTCGGTCAAGAAGGGTCAGTGTCTCGGCATTGAGATGAGGTAGTATCTTATACTACCTTATAAGATAGTAAGGTATCTTGCTATCTCAGATACCTTAGATATCTTTGATATCTATTATATTAGATATTAAATTTGGCTTTGAGGGAGAATTCAGAGACTGGTTGCTTTCCGACTGGAGGACTGTGACTCGTGGGGAACCACAGGGATCGGTGTTGGGTCCGTTGCTGTATATCAATAATCTGGATGATACTGTGGTTAACTAGATCAGCAAAGTTGCGGACGATACAAAGATTGGAGTGTATTTGACAGCGAGGAAGGCTATCATTACTTCTGGAGGGATCTGGATCAGTTTAAAATGTGCTGGTAAACAGCAGATGGAAATTAATGTGGAAAAGAGCGAGCTGTTGCACTTCGGTCTCACACGGTGAACGGTAGGTCAGTGAGGAGTGTGGTAGAACAAAGTGATCTGGAGATACAGGTCCATAATTCGGTGACGGTGGTGTCACAGGTAGAGAGGGTCGTAAAGTTAGCTGCAGGCACATTGGCTTCCATGAATCAGTGTAACGAGTATAAGAGATGGGATGTTATGTTGAACTATATAAGAGGCCGAATTTACAGCATTGTGTGCAGTATTAGTCATCTACCTACAGGGGAAATGGGAGCAATGTTGAAAAAGTACAGTAAAAATTTACAAAGATGTTAGTGGTACAAGGACCTGGAAAAATAAAAGAAAGATCGAATAGGTTTGCACTTTGTTCTTTCGAACGCAGCGTCGTGAACCTTTAAGGGATGTTTGGATAAGGACAGGGGATATGGTGGGCTGTGGTCCAAGGGCAGTTTAAATTGTTGTGACGTGAACTAGATAGCCCGAAGGGTCTGTTCTGTGCTATGACTCTCTGTGACTCTGACTCTACGAGTGGCCTATCGAATTCAGATTGGTGTTTATTATTGCAATTTCTAGCAGTGTTTTAAGTAACCTTCTGAGAGTCTTGCAGAAGATTCACATGGAAGTTGCTGTGTTGGCCTGATTGTTTAATGTCCGTGTACAGCGACAGTGGGATGAGATCAGCAGTGTATGTTATTATCGGCACACTATATACTCTGTTCATGTTCAATGGTCTTTAAATTTCCTCCTTTAGTTCATGATATGTTTGATCCATTCTGTATGTTGTAGCGCTTTGCATATCTATGACTATTAAGTAACTTGTTCTTCCTGTTTTTATCTTGTAATATTATATCCAGACTGTTAATAAGAAGGATCGGAAGGGAGGGTTGTGAGCAACTTAAGGTTGCTGGGTGTCCGAAGCTCAGAGAACCTAACCCTGGTCTCCGGAGTTGATATCTGTTCTTTGTCAAGCGGCGTGCCGTGCAAAATCCTGATCTGATGAAAAACGGACGTGGGAGCACGGAAGCAGATCGGGAAATCTCCAGGAAGGCCTTCTTCGTTACTGCTGCTGTTGTGAGTTCTGGGCCTCTGCTGAGAAGAACAGGCCCCCAGTCCTCGTGGTCGCGTTGCCGATGGCCGGCGGAGGATGGTACTCAGAGAGGCTTTGCCGGAGGGATGCTCGGAGGTTCGGAGATTCGACGGGCTCGGAGTCTGCTGCGGTCGGGGCACTTTCACGGTGTCCTGCGTCTGCAAGGTTGTGTCCGACAGCACTTTCATTGTGTGCTGGGTTAGCAAGGCTGAATCCGGCAGCTCCGTGGAAGTCCATAGCGAGAGTATTCCCTTCCGACGCCTGCGCGGGATGACGAGTCTATCGGGACCCAGAGGACTTGTGGAAATTGTGTTGTGGTTTATTTCGAACTTACAGTCTTTCAACATCTTTGGACTATTTTTACTGTGCCCATGGTCTTTTTTTTTTAATCAATTATGGTATTGTTTCACTGTTGTTACCATATGTTTAACTATGTGGTTTTATGTAGGTCTTGTAGCTTTAGTTTTTGGTTTATTGGGTGGTAGAGTTGTTCTCCTTACTTGGTGTGTCTGGGTAGTCTTGTTTTGTCTGGTGGATTTGGAGCTCCTTTCCGAGGAACGCGCTAAGATTGTAGCGCTATATTAATACGCAGTAGCTTCTCCGGACTATGTATTTGGGGATTGTTAAACGATATGTGGATTTTCCGTTGTAGTCTGTTTCGTCGTGTGCTTTTGTGATATCATTCTGGAGTAATGTTGTTTCATTTTTTCAACTGCATTGCAGTTGTGATTTCTTTCTTTCTTTTAAAATATTTTATTAATTTTAAACAAACATAAACGAAACATGAATACAGAGAGTTTTAGAGTACACAATTAATAGATTAAGTATACATTCAAGTAGATGATAATCCACATGTATATGATAACCCAAATTCATTGTAATTACGAGAAAAGGAGAAAAAAGAAAAAAAAAAGAAAATAAAACTAACCAACATGGCCCATTGTATTATGTCGAATATACACAATAGCGTTAATAACTCCGTACCTCCATCCAAATAATTGAGGATAATAAAAGTAAGGTTTAGGAAAAGTCGGTTTGGCTCATATGAAAATGTTGAATAAATGGTGTCCAAGTTTCTTCAAATTTAACTGAAGGATCAAAGACAACACTTCTATTTTTTTTTTCTGAGCTCAAACAAGAGATGGTTTGAGAAAGCCACTGAAATATAGCTGGAGGATTAATTTCTTTCTAGTTCAATAGGATAGATCTTCTAGCCATTAATGTAACAAATGCAATCATCCGCCAGGCTAAGGGGGATAAACAACTATTATCCACCATTGGTGAACCGAAAATTGCAGTAATAGGATGCGGTTGCATTCTGATATAAAGAACTGTTGAAATAATACGGAAAATATATTTCCAATAAATTTGCAAGCAAGGTCAAGACCAAATCAATGAAGCGACTTCAGAGTGACTTCTGTCGCAGGTTGGATTCACATGAGAATAAAATCGAGCAAGTTTATCCTTGGAGATGTGAGCCCAGTGTACAACCTTAAATTGTATTAGGGCATTTTTAGATAAATAGAAGAAGAATTGACTAATTGTAAAATTTTCTCCCACTGCTCAGTTGGTATAAGACAATTAAGTTATTTTTCCTACTACTTCTTAATTTTTTCTGATACTTCTTGCTGTATTTTCAGAATCATATTATAAATGGTGGCTACTAAACCCTTCTGGCAAGGATTGAGAGCTATTTTTTTTTCCGTAACGTCCGTTGGACATAATTTCGGGAAAGACTGTAACATATTATTCAAAAAAAATTCTAACTTGCAAGTATCGTAAAAAATGAGTTTTATGTAAATTATATTTATTGGATAGCTGTTCAAAGGACATAAAACTATTAACTAAAAGTAGATCACGAAAACATGTTATACCTTTTATTTTCCATAATAGAAAGGCTTCATCCATAGAAGAGGGCCGAAAAGAAAAGTTAGAAATAATAGGGCTTGATAGGATAAACTTATTCAAGCCAAAAAATTTTCGGAATTGCAACCATATTCGCAATGTATGTTGAATTACAGGATTAGTTATTTTTTTATTCAATTTAGGTAGAGAAAAAGGAAGTAAAAATCCTAAAATTGAAAACAATTAATAGTCTTGTACAGATTTACTTTCCAAATTTACCCATTGTGGGCAAGATGCTATAATCATATTTCTAAATGACAATAAATCGAAATTCAATTCAATTAATTTCAACATGTCGGCAGAGCAATTAAGAGGGAAAGACAGTGGTTATGCTTCATCAGGAGTTTGTAGACATTTGGCTCGTCACCTGAAACACTCAAAAACATCTAAAGATGTACCGTGGAGACCGTTTCGACAGGCTGCAGCAGAATAATTGAATCTACAAATAAATGTAAAATTAGTCAGATCCGTTTTTTCTTCTCGTCCCCGCAGGATCCATGACACCTACAAAGGCTGGTGCACCAGAAAGGAAATGTTTAATATTAAGGTCCTACACCACTCAGGGCATGCTGTCCTCTCATTATTACCGTCCGGAAGACACACCTACAAAGATTGGTGCACCAGAAAGGCAAAGTTTATTAATAAGGAACTACACCACCCAGAGCCTGCCGTCCTCTCATTATTAGCATCGAGAGGAAGGGTTCGAATCCTGAAGGCACACATTCATCTATTCAGGAACAGTTTCTTCCCTTCTGGGGGTACATCTCCACAGATCTCTGAAAGTTGCCTCACAGGTAGATAGGATAGTTAAGAAAGCTTATGGGCTATGAGATTTCATAAGTCAAGGTACAGAGTTTAAGAGTCGCTAGGTAATGATGCAGCTCTATAAAACTCTGGTTAGGCCACACCTGGAGTACTGTGTCCAGTTCTGGTCTCCTCACGATCGTAATTCAAACAAGAGGACATGATTTGAGAGTTAAGGGGCAGAAGTTTAAGGGAAACACGAAGGGGTATTTCTTTACTCAGAGAGTGATAGCTGTGTGGAATGAACTTCCTGTAGAAGTAGTAGAGGCCAGTTCAGTTGTGTCAGTTAAGGTAAAATTGGATAGGTATATGGACAGGAAAGGTGTGGAGGGTTATGGGCTGAGTGCGGGTAGATGGGACGGAATAAGCGGGCCGAGATGGCCTGTTTCCGTACTGTGATTGTTATATGGTTATATGTTAAGGGTGTGGAAGTGTTGGAAAGGGTACAGAGGAGATTTACCAGGATGCTGCCTGGTTTAGAGTGTATGGATAATGATCCGAGATTAAGGGAGCAGGGGTTTACTCTTTGGAGAAAAGGAGGATGAGAGAAGACATGATAGAGGTATACAAGATATTAAGAGGCAAAGGTAGTATGGACAGCCAGCGCCTCTTCCCCAGGGCACCAATGCTCAATACAAGAGAACATGGCTTTCAGGAAGTTCAAAGGGAAAAGAGAGAAAGGTTTTTTACTCAGAGTCATTGCTGCGTGGAACCTGAGTCTGTATTGGTGGCAGATACGCCAGTGAATTTTAAGAGACTACTAGACACGTATATGGAGGAATTTAATCTGGGGTGGGGGTATAAATGGGAGGCTGGGTTTAAGGGTCAGTACAACATTTTGAGCTGAAGGGCCTGTACTGTGCTGTATTATTCTATGCTCCATGTTATTAAGTAAGCGGCTGATGTAATTGTTAGTCCCCACCTCACTCAAGCACTCTCTTGAAGTGACAGCCCACAACAAATGAAACCTAGGGATTCATAACACTGCCCCCCCACCAAAAATAATTTTATCTAAAAGAGCAACATTTGAACTGGAAGCTACAGTATGTAAAATAATGCATGTATGGTTATCATGTAACACATTGCAAAATCGTATACACATACCAGATTCTGTTTCACTATTAAAACTTTAGGTTCAGCATCTGGAAATTCAATCGGCAATGATATTGTCCGTGCTTTTCATATGCATATGCATTATCACAATAACATATTCTTGCAAAACCAGACTCTAGTTTAACAATCATCTGGTTTTGCCCTTTATCTGAATCAAAAACACCAACAGATTACGATCAGTATAAACTACCAGAGGTTTCTTCACAGGACAAACATCGACATCAAAATGCCCCTAAGTCAAGGTGAGTGACAACAACTCTTTCTCTAAGAACCATAGAAGATTACAGCACAGAAACAGGCCTTTTGGCCGTTCTTGGCTATGCCAAATAATTTTTCTACCTTGTCTCATTGACCTGCTCCTGGGCCATATCCCTCCAAGCTCCTCTTATCCTTATACCTGTCCAAGATTTTCATAAATGTCAAAAGTGAGCCTGCTAATGTGGAATAATTTCTTTGAGGCTCATTGAATTTTCTCGAAAAGTAAGCTACAGGATGTTCAACATCATCATCATCTTTCTGTAATAACACTGCCCCGGCAGCTTCATCACTGGCATCCACAGCTACAGAAAATGGCTTTGTAAAGTCAGGTGCCCTGAGCACAGGTTGATGACATAAAAATGGCTTTCAATCGATCAAATGCCTCCTGACAAAGCTCATTCCAAACAAACTTTTTACCCAACCTCGGGAGATTAGTCAAAGGAAGTGCGATATCAGTAAAGTTCTTGCTGAACTTTATCCAACCATTCCCAGGAACGTTCAAAGAGCCTTCTTACCAGTCGGAATAGGAACTTCAGAAATTGCCCGGACTTTTGCCTGAACAGGAACCAACTTGCTTTGAACCACAACATAGCCAAGACAGGTCAGAATGGCATGGCCAAATTCACTCTTAGCTAAGTTAACTGTAAGGCTGGCCTGGGAAAACCTGTCACACAGCTTCTCTACTGCAGAGATATGCTCTTCCCAAGTGTCACTCCCTGTGACTAAGTCATCAATATAGGCATATGTGTGTTCCAACTCTCGAATTACAGAATCAAACGTTCTCTGGAATGTTCCTGGGCTAGTTTTCATTCCAAACAGCAAGACATTATATTCATACAACCTAGATGGTATCATAATGCAGATTTTTTTCTACCTCTGTCCGTCAATAGAACACACTAATACCCTGTCAAACAGATCAATCTTTGTAAGAAATTCAGCTTTTCCAACCTTATTGATGCAATCATCCACCCTACGGATAGGATAGGCATCTGTTTTTGTTACTGCATGTACCTTCCTATAATCAGTGCAAAATCTAACACAACCATCAGGTTTGGGCACAATAATGCAGGGTGACTCCAATCTGATGCTGAAGGACTAATGATACAATTTTCCAGCATATTTTCAAGTTCTTGCTCAGCCAAATTACACTAATCTACTTTCATGCAATATGGGTGTTGTTTAATCGGTTTGACTTGACCAATATCTACATCATGCACTCCGACGGTGGTTTCCTTGGGAACATCAGGAAATAAATCTTGAAATTTGAGAATTAATTCTTTCAGCTATTGTTGTTGCTCTGGCTGCAGCTGAGACAACTTGTTAGCAATATTTTCTGGAACAATCGCGTTCATTAGCCTAACTGGGACCATGTCTGGCTTGTAAAAAGACTCAGACGAGACAATTGTTTCATTCTCAAGGGATTCCAGATTCATATGTTTTGCGAACACTCACAGATGGTGCCTGTTTGTCAAAATAAGGCTTTATCATATTTATGAGTACAACCTGTGTTAGTTTACGTCAGTCGGGTGTTGTAATAACATAATTCGGGTCATTAATTTTGAGATCCTATTTCATACGGTCCATTGAATTTCACCTGGAGTGGATTCGTCAACATTGGAGACAAAATAAGATAAGATAAGATATCCCCCACCTGGTATTTTCTTTCGCAAGCCTGCTTATCAAACCAATGCTAAAGTTTTGTCTCACTGGACTACACGCTTGGTGTAGTTTTTTTTTAACTTCAAAACATAGTCTAACAAGTTAACGTGTACATCCCCATCAACACATTGTTCCTTTAACAATGTCTAAATTCCCTAAAGCCCACAACCAAATAGTTCAAGTGGACTAAAGCCCAGTGATCCTGTAATGACGGTCTTACTGAGAACAAAAGCAAATATATTCCTTCATCCCAGTCTTTCCAATTTCAACACAGTATGTCTTAATCATTGTTTTGAGTGTAGAATGGAAACATTCTACAGCCCTTGTGATTCCAGATGGTACACAGATGATGTTATTTGTTCAGCTCCTCGTTCATAAACTACCTACTGAAATAAATGTTCAAATCCATCTGTGGGTCGTCAGTGGTTGGCGTAGTTGTCAACAGCACTGCAGGAACAACTTCACCATCTGCCAGGTCATTCCTTAACAGCAAAGTAACATCTTCCACCGGTAAACGGGAGCACAATCCGATCTCAACAGGTCCCGAAACCAACACAGACTGTAAAGTTACCTTGTACAATGGAACAGAAACCATGTCGCCCCCAATAACTTTAATAAGATTTAGCTCACCAGTGTTAGTCTCATCACCAATCTTTAGAACGCAGTCTGATATAAGTGACTGAGAAGCCCGAGTAACTCGGATTGACCCTTCCTTCACTAATAAAAAACCCATCTGACATAAAATGATCGAATCCCTTCTTAACTCGGTCAGACGTCTCCGATCTTAACTGAGCCTGAAACAGAATGTTCAGAACCCTGTGGGTTGATAAGTGCTTCAACATACTGAACACAGGCATTTGGGACTGAATACTTTTCCTTTTTCTTCTTCGGGATGGAACAATCATATAACCAGCTTTCTTACAATAGTAACAAGTGAGACCAGAATACTTCTTCTTCAACTGCTTCCCTTCATCCTTACTCTTGTCACTAGTCCCAGCTTTAATTTCTGGTTTAGCGTGGTGATCCCTGCTACTCTTTTGGAAGCTATTATTCGGGATAATCTTAACCTCCTGAGTAAAAACAAACTCATCTGCAACTCTTTTAGAAAACACACCACCTCCAATGCCTTTAATAAAATTTACCTCTCCAGTTTCAGTCTCACCACGAAACTTTGGAATGCTGTCTAATATAAGTGACTGAGAAGCCCCTGTATCTGAAACAATTTTCAGTGGTACCGGGGTTGACCCTTCCTTTAATAATACAATCCCATCTGACATAAAATGATCGAATCACTTTTTAACTGGGTCAGGCCTCTCAGTCCCTATCTGAGCCTCAACAGAATGTTCAGAACCCTGTGGGTTTACAGGTGCTTAAACGGACTGATCACAGGCATTTGGGACTGCCTCCTTTTCCTTTTTATTCCCCAGTAGGCAGCAATAGCCATCATATGATCAGCTTTTTTACAACAGTAACAAGTAAGACCAGCATATTTCTCCTTCAACTGCTTCCCTTCATCCTTACTCTTGTCACTAGTCCCAGCTTTAATTTCTGGATTACACTGATGATCCCTGCTACTCCTTTAGAAGCACTTATTCTGGATAAACTTAAGCTTCTGTGTCAAAGCAAACTCATCTGCTAATCTAGCAGTCTCCTGCAAAGTGGCAGTATCCTTTTCATCTAAGTATGTCTTTATGTCATCAGGGACGCAACTTCTGAATTCTTCAATTAAAACCAACTCATTCAAGCTGTTAAAATCATCATTTATATTTTTATACGTGCACCAACGTTCAAAACACACAAACGTATCATAAGCAAGTTCCATATAAGTTTGGTTCACAGACTTCCTCAAATTTCTAAACTTCTGACTGTATGTTTCTGGGAAAAACTCGCAAGCTTTGAGCACAGCCTGTTTCACAATGTTATAATCAGTTGCTTCATCAACTGTCAAAGCAGAATAGGCTTGCTGAGCCTCCCCCTTAATTACACTTTGTAAGAGAATAGGCCAATCCTCTTCTTGTCACTTTAATCTCTGAGCAACCTGAAGCACCATCTATGCTGAAATTATTTATCAACTTCTGCTTCGTCAAATGGAGGTACCAATTTAACTTCCCGACTAGACTTAAACTTATCACCAGAGTCTAACACTCGACCTCTTTGCTGCAATTTCTCTATCTTTTCCAGCTCGAACAGCCTCTGCTTTTCTGCTTCCTCGCTCTGTTTTTCTGCCTCTGCCTTTCCGCAGCTTTCCCATTTATTTTTTCTCACTTGTACTGGAGCTCAAGCTCACGAGGTTTACTTTCAGGAAACACCTCCAACTCCTCCACTTTAAACACACCCTCAGATACATAATGTTCAGCTATTACACTCTGCATCTGTGCCCTCCTCATTGTCGATTTACGCCTAGCAAGTTTTAACCTTTTAGCAATACATAACAACTCAATCCATCTGAGGTCCTCCAATGCCTGGCACTTCGAAACATCTATCAACATCCGTTGCTACTGATTTTTCACACACAAATAAATCAAAAGCAGTTTCCCCAATTAAATCGATAATTAATGACTACGCCCCCTAATCTGTTCATACCCCAGACGCAGGCCCAAATTTTGTTATGAATTGTAATGCTTTAGAAACGAACAGCAGCAACAGGCTACACTCGGAGTCTGTTTTTGATGTTAAAACCATCTTTATTAGAATCGACTTATTATATAGTAACTTAAACAAGATAAACAAAAGTGTTATGTCGATATATGTGTGTAAATATATCTCCCAGACTATAGATTTCGAGAGAAACAAGGCTTGGAGTCTTGAGATGGCAAAGTATGAAAGTTCAGTTCAACCATGGAATAGGTGATGAGAGAGATATTTGTAAACCAGTGTAAATGTTGAGAGAAGGCAATTATGTCGAATTCTGCAGGTTTCATGATGGTAAAACCAGACAACAGTTGCTGTAGATTTTATTCTTCATCATCCCAAATCCACACACGAAATATCACGGAAAGTGACGTCACGAGGGGTATCGTCTTCAAGTGAATAACCCCAATACACCCAGGCAAGGGTTAATACATCAGTGGTCTTCACAGGATACCCCAAATCAGATCCACTCCGACGGATCAAACGAGGTGACAACCATACATTTGAGTACGCTGAATCGATAATTTACCCACCCGTGTGGCCATAGGAAAGTTGCAATCAGTGACCCTTGGTCACTAGTTCCCTGGTTTTGATCTTTCCATTTTTACTCCTTCGTCTCCGTCTGACTCTGAGTGTCTGTGTCCTCGGTTAAACTAAACAAGCTGCAAGTCAAACTGAATTAACTTTTTAATTTCTCTCTCTTAAAATGACAGTCCACTTCAAACGAAACCGAGGGATTCATAACATCGGCAACTCCCCATTGTGAACTGACTGATGTGCCAGTACTTGAGATAACTGAGTGAATTCATTCCCTCATTCTGAGCAGGTGAACGCTTTCTCCCCAGTGTGAACTCGCTGATGACTCCGTAGGTTGTCTGACCGAGTGAATCTCTCACCACAGACTGAGCAGGTGAATGCTTTCTCCCCAGTGTGAACTCGCTGGTGGCTCTGTAGGTTGTCTGACCGAGTGAATCTCTCGCCACAGACTGAGTATGTGAACGGCTTCTCCCCAGTGTGAACTCGCTGATGACTCTGTAGGTTGTCTGACCGAGAGAATCTCTCGCCACAGATTGAGTAGGTGAACGGCTTCTCCCCAGTGTGAACTCGCTGATGTCTCAGTAAGCTGGAAGACTGAGTGAATCTCTCGCCACAGACTGAGCAGGTGAACGGCTTCTCCCCAGTGTGAACTCGCTGGTGGCTCTGTAGGTTGTCTGACCGAGTGAATCTCTCACCACAGACTGAGCAAGTGAATGCTTTCTCCCCAGTGTGAACTCGCTGGTGGCTCTGTAGGTTGTCTGACCGAGTGAAACTCTCGCCACAGAATGAGCAGGTGAATGGCTTCTCCCCGGTGTGAACTCGCTGATGACTCTGTAGGTGGGATGACCGAGTGAATTTCTCGCCACAGACTGAGCAGGTGAACGGCTTCTCCCCAGTGTGAACTCGCTGCTGACTCTGTAGGTTGTCTGACCAAGTGAATCTCTCACCACAGACTGAGCAGGTGAATGCTTTCTCCCCAGTGTGAACTCGCTGATGACTCTGTAGGTGGTATGAATGAGTGAATCTCTCACCACAGACTGAGCAGGTGAATGCTTTCTCCCCAGTGTGAACTCGCTGGTGGCTCTGTAGGTTGTCTGACCGAGTGAATCTCTCGCCACAGACTGAGCAGGTGAACGGCTTTTCCCCAGTGTGAACTCCCTGGTGACTCTGTAGGTTGTCTGACAGAGTGAATGTCTCGCCACAGACTGAGCAGGTGAATGGCTTCTCCCCAGTGTGAACTCGCTGATGACTCTGTAGGTTGTCTGACCGAGTGAATCTCTCGCCACAGACTGAGCAGGTGAACGGCTTCTCCCCAGTGTGAACTCGCTGATGACTCTGTAGGTTGTCTGACCGAGTGAATCTCTCGCCACAGACTGAGCAGGTGAACGGCTTCTCCCCAGTTTGAACTCGCTGATGTCTCAGTAAGCTGGAAGACTGAGTGAATCTCTCGCCACAGACTGAGCAGGTGAACGGCTTCTCCCCAGTTTGAACTCGCTGATGTCTCAGTAAGCTGGAAGACTGAGTGAATCTCTCGCCACAGACTGAGCAGGTGAATGGCTTCTCCCCAGGGTGAACCCGCTGGTGAGCAATTCCGTCAGATGATTGGGTGAATCCTGTCCGACTAATTCAGCAGATCACCAGCCTCTGCCCGGAGTGAACTGACTGGCGAGAAGACGAATTGAATCCTTTCTCACACACAGAACAGGTGAATGGCCTTTCTCAGAGTGAACTTGATGATGCACCTTCAGCTGAGATGACCGAGTGACTCTATTCCCACTGTCTGAGCAGGTGAACGGCCTTTCTCCTTTGTAAATGACGGGCGTGCCAGTTTGTCAGATGACCGAATAAATCCCTCCCCACAGTCTGAGTAGGAAGGATAGTCGATTGAATCCCTCGCTCCACTTCTTAAATATCTGGACAGAGACAGCAAAACTGGCATGCTGTGTTTGAGATTCCTGGAGTCAAATTCCTTCTGGCTTTTGCCCTGTAAAATAATTTACGAAGTCCATTAATGGCAGTAGGACAACATTTCAGATGAGATTGCTTGAGTCGCCAAGTTTTGATCTGGCTGTTCCTCACTGTTACAATGAGGTTGAACCCAGGTTGGACAGAGAAATAATCTCCTGATTGGGCAGAGTATGTGGAATCCTGGTATCTGGAATGACCATCAATTCCCTGATGCTCTTCCTGTTTCTATAACAATGGGGCATATCTGCCATCTGCAATCTGTGACATGGCTCAGTCTGACTCTCTCCATCAGTATTTTTCCCTGTTTCTGCTGAGCTGCATGGGTGCCTGGCCCCACAGTAACTGAAACACTTTCATGAAAATTGTCTTTCATGACGTGCATTTGGGATTTTATTTTCTGTATTATTAACTTAAAGTTCCACAATCTTAACGGCATATAAAAAATCCCCGCTGAGGTGAATGGTTGGTCTGCACAGCTGTTAAATGGATTTAGTGTGAATATTAGTATTACTTCAGGTTCCTGTGGAAAATTACAATACAGAAACAAGCCATTTGGGCCATCTGGTTTGTGCTGAATTAATTAAACTGCCCACTCCCACATCCCAAACATCCAGGTACCTACACGAACCTCTTAAATGTTGAAAACATGCTTGCATGCACCACTTGTGCTGGCTGCTCATTCCACACCAGAAAGACTGTCTGTGTGAAGAAGTTTTCCCTCATGTTCCTCTTAACATTTCACCTTTCACCCTTAGCCCATGGCCTCTGGTTGTAGTCCCACCTCATCTCAGTGGTAAAAGCCAGCTATGGGGAGTATCGGGCGACCGTGGAAATCAAGGACAGTATAAAAATAAAAGAGAAGATGTATAACATAACAAAGATGAGAGGGAAGCCAGAGGATTGGGAAACTTCTAAAGAGCCACATATGATACTAAATTCTCCTACTAAATTCCTGTGTCTACAAGCCTGGCTTTCCCGGCTCCTGTTTGATTCTTACTGAGACAGAGAGAGAGGGGCGGAACTATTTGACTGTGCAGCGTGTTTACACTTGCTCGCAGCTTGTGTTTACATAGCTCACAGTTTGTTTTATTTAAGCAAGGACAGTCACAAGCACAGTCAGCCAGAGATAAATAAAGAAGATGGAAAGTTCGAAACAAAGTGCCTAGTGGCCAAAGGCCACTGTTTGGACTCTCCTATGCCCACAAGGTGGGTTGATTATTGATCCAGCGTATACCGAATGTGTGACTGTCACTTTGTTTGATCCACTGGAGTGGATCTGTTGGTTTGGGAGTATCCTGCGAGGACCACTTGTGCTAATCCTTGCCTGGGTGTTGTAATTCACTTGTAGAGGATTGTAAATCCATATGTGGATGTTGTTGGAGTATTCGGGTGTGTTCTGTGGTAAACACTTGTGAGAAGGGATATTCTGTGGTAATCACTGTCGGTAATACTTTGTGTGTTGGATCTGGATTGGGAGTACCTTGTGGAATCTACCTGTGTGTTAACCCTTGCTTGGGTGGTAGTTCCTTCTGAAGACTGTACGCCTGTGACAAGCTACTTTTGGCGATAATTCGTATGTGGATTTAGAACAACGACGGATAAGACCTACAGCGACTGTTATCTTGTTTTACCACCGTGGAATTTGTGGAATTCAAAGTAATTGCCTTCTCTGGATATTCTCCTTGAATTACAAATATCTCTCTGTCGTCATTGATTCCGTGGATGAACTGAACTTTCATACTTCACCATCTCAAGACTTTAAGCTTGGTATTCCCTGAGCTCAGTGGCTTGGGAGTTATATTTAAACATATGTGTACACAACACTTTTATGAGTCTATTAACGTTACATTCCTCTCCAAGCACACTGCCAAAGAGACTGACAGCAACAATAGAGTCGGGCAGGATTTACACGGGTTCACCGAAGGGTCGAAATGGTGATCTTCGAAGACCTGTCGGTAATATGTGGGGCATGATATTGCATAATGTCCAAATGGTTGTACATATGTACAAATTGTACAAATGTCCATTGTACAAATGGAATGTTGGCCTTTGTTACAAGGGGAATTGAATACAAGAACAAGGATGTACAGGGTCCTGGTGAGACCACACCTGGAATATTGTGTACAGTTTTGGTCTCCAGGTTTAAGGAAGGACATTCTGGCAATTGAGGAAGTGCAGCGTAGATTCACTAGGTTGATTCCTGGGATGGCAGGGCTGTCTTACGCAGACAGATTGGAGAGATTGGGCTTGTACACGCTGGAATTGAGGAGATTGAGAGGGGATCTGATTGAAACGTTTAAGATAATTAAAGGATTTGATAGGATTGAGGCAGGAAATATGTTCCAGATGTTAGGAGAGTCCAGTACCAGAGGGCATGGATTGAGAATAAGAGGTCAGTTATTTAAAACAGAGTTGAGGAAGAGCTTCTTCTCCCAGAGAGTTGTGCAGGTGTGGAATGCACTACCTCGGAAGACGGTGGAGGCCAATTCTCTGGATGCTTTCAAGAAGGAGCTAGATAGATATCTGATGGATAGGGGAATCAAGGGATATGGGGACAAGGCAGGGACTGGGTATTGATAGTGAATGATCAGCCATGATCTCAGAATGGCGGTGCAGACTCGAGGGGCCGAATGGTCTACTTCTGCACCTATTGTCTATTGTCTATTATCATTGTTATAATTACTGTTGTATGCCGTTTTTACCCACTGAGAAGTTAATGCTGTACTTGGTTGCATTCACTGTAAAAAGTTACTGTTTTGATAATCATGTAATGATCTAAAGGAGGAAATGATAAAGTATGTAAATGGGATAACTCTGCATTAGAAAATAGCAGCCTGTTTTTCTGAAAGAAACTTCTGATGATCAACAGATGTACTAAGCCATGCTGAGCCATATTTCTTCTTGAGGGTAGCTAGCTAGTGTTTCAGGTTGCTTACCTCCTTGTGCACTCATGTGTAGAGATAGGACAGCTTCTGTCTGTTCTCTGTGTGTAAGGCATTATGATTATTTTGTAATTTTGTCTTTAGGGTCTGTCATGTAGTAAATATTTTTGGCTCCAGCCTGTCTTGTGTGGGGAGTATCTGGACAGATATATCTGTGGTGTAAGTGGAATTGGTGAATTGGGTGGGAGCATTCACAGTCTATAACTGTCTGAGTGACTAACTAAGTAAGTCCCGCTCGGAGTGGATAGTTCAAAGGTTAATTTATTATCAAAGCTGGTATCCATAAATAACGCTGAGTTTTTTTCTTCTCCAGAGAACCAGGAAACAAAGAAAACATAAAAGTCGTTCAGAGAGAAAGAAAAATGAAACTCCCTCCCCAACCCCTGAATCAAAAAGGACGGCATCACGATCATCAACCTCCAAAACCCACCCCTCCCGCACAAAAGTGAAGAAAAATATCGGCACCCGTTAAAATCATTCCTACCCGGCACAACTGCGGAGGAGCCGGTGTCACCAGTGTAGAGGCGACCACATCGGGAGCAGCGGACACAATAGGCGACCCCGGAAGATTCACAGGTGCAGTGTCGCCTCACCTGGAAGGATGATTGGACAACGGAGAGAGTTCGACCGTCCGGCCCTTTCACTGTGACACCCCGAACTCCACATCAAATCCATTGAAACGAATCTGGGTGAACTTTAATGACCAATAAATATAATTCCACTCAGCGATCAGCTGTCTGAATGATCCCCTGACTCTGAGAGGAAGGGGTATATATGGTCCACACTGTCAGGATGTTGAGTTTACCGGGAGACAAAGACTGCAGGGACGAGAGGTTTTCTGTTGACTAACACGGTGTGGGGACACCGTTGGCAATTCTGGTGTTGTGACCCGAATCGAGACAAACGTCACGCTGCCCACTCCATCAACAACACGGCACAGCCGGACACTTGACAGGGGACTTTACATCTCACAACACTGGATTCAGTGATGAAACCTGTGATTAATGTTGTTGTCTCACCGAGAAGTCCATTAACCCTAACCCTAACCCTGCAATATGGTGTAAAATCTCTCTCCCCATAGTAACACGGGCTATATAGAACAAAGCACAAACTGCCGGAGGAACACAGTGGGTCGGGCAGCATCTGTGCAGGGAAATAGACGGTCCACATTTCAGGTCGAGACCCTCCCTCTGAGTGTGGACGCGAAATAGTCAGAGAAAAGAGGTGAGGGGTCGGGATGGGGCAAGAGCTGGGGAGAGAGAGGTGGATCCAGTTGAGGGGGGAGGTGGAAAGTGTAAATAGTGACAAGGGTGGGAGGTGAGTAGTTGGGGAACACAGGGCTGCAGAATATGGAAATTAATTCCATAGAGGATGAAAAAAGAGGTTAGAGAATATTTGTTATAGAGAGAGCAATGAAGATTCACCTGACTGATCCCTGGAGGGGTGGGGTCATAACTTGAAGAAAGATCAAATGTGATAACTCTAAATGTCATTTAGAGAGTCGAGGAGTGAGAGGTGAACACATTGAAATGCACAACATCACTACCAGTTGAACCAGACATCCCAGTCTCTGAAAAAGGGGGTGGACAGTCCGGGACTGCGATGAGGGGAAATATCTCCATTCCGAGGGTGGTGAATGTTTATAAATCCCCTCCACAGAGGGCGGTGAAGACTCAGTGACCGTCCTTACATAGAAAAGAGGCCGGCAGGTGTGTGGAGACCGAAGGGATCGAGGAAATGAGGATCGGACAGAAACGTGGCTGAGATGGGAGAGCAGCCGCCATCTTGTTGATGGTTACAGGGGCCGAATGGCCAGCTCCTGCTGTTTCTCATTTGAAGTTTCAGTGTTTCTGTCCACTGAAGCCGGAGAAATGTAAAAAGAAATTAGTGTTTATAAACACAGAACTGATTTAAATGAAACGTGAACACTTCCTATTTGGGCTTGAATTATGTTTCGGATCGGGATGGGAATCGAGCCCGTGACTCTGTGACCTGGGGGTGGAGGGAAAGGGATCGGTGTAGATATGGTGTGGAAAAGTAGACATGTACATGGTATAATTATGGAATAATGTGGGGAATGCGGCGGGTGGGTCGGCAGCCTGTGAAGGGCGAGGAGCAGAGTCACCGGTTCAGGAGGGAGACCCTCCACCCGTGACCTGATCCCGTTTCCTGTTCACTTTTTTCTGCAGTTCTGCAGTATTTGCGGGTCACTGCTCTACGTGTACGTGTAGCTTCATCTTTCCCGGTTCAGACAAGGGAGTGAGATCCGGATCTGTCACGTCCTCTCATTGTAGGTAGACAATGATTTGTTTTTCTGTAATATTTTCTGCATGTTTCATTCAATGTTTCGACGTGCTGAAGTGCTGTCAACGTTTCTGGTCGCCTGCCCTATTTATGTGAGAATTTAAACATTTGTATTTCTCTCAGCTTCTCATAAATGTGTACAGTTCAGTTAAGCTTCACTTGCGAATTTCAAAAGCAACAACCCAGTCAGTCAAATAGTACCAATTAAAATAGTTAATTACATTTTTATTTTTTCTAATCAGAATTGTTAAAATCTTTTGTTAAGAATTAACAATTAACAACGAATTTCATGGCATATGCCGGTGCTAACAAACCTGATTCTGATATTGATATGGGAGACCCACCACCGGTCACCAGATCCCAGTTACTGCAGATCGTAATGTGAGATTGAAGCATTTTCCATATAATTGCTTTCCACAGAAATGACAACAGTTCAATTTCCTTCTGCGGTTCCAGAGCAGAAGCTTAGTCTGTCTAATATATCCACACAATTAAAATGGGGAATTTGTTTATTATCATCACGTACTGAGCTACAGTGAAAATCCTGCTCGACGTACCATCCACACAGGTCGATACATTACGGCGGTACATCGAGCAGATATAAAACAAAACAATAACTGTAACAAAGCATTGTGGCTGCAGAGAAAGTGCAATGCAGATAGACATATGGTGCAGGGACACGTCAAGTTACATTGTGAGGTCGAGTCCATTTTATCATTCATTTGGCTTTTAACTGCAGACAGGAAACCGTCATTCAGCCTGGTGTTACGCACTTTAAGGCTTTTGTATCTCTCCGCAAAAGTGGGAGCGGGATTGCAGCAGGAATGTCCAGGTTATGAGCTTCGTTGAGTTAATGGCCTGTTCTTCCGAGACAGGGGATGTGTAGGAAGAGTCCGTGGAATGGAGGCTTGTTTCTCTGATGTTCTCTGCTCTCCAAAGTTCTCTGCAGTTCCTTGCAGTCATGGGCAGAGCAGTAGCCATACGAAGGCGTGAAGTATCGACAAGGAGCTCAGAGACCTCGGCCTTCACCCTGCCTTGTTAGCTGCATCCTGGACTTCCTGTCAGATCGCCGGCAGGTGGTAAGAGTGGGCTCCATCTCCTCTGTCTCTGGCCCTCAGGACACAAAATCCACAGGGTTGTCACTTTGGCCCCCTCCTTTACTCTCTGTGCACCCATGACTTGTGTTGCCACCCACAGCTCCAATCGGCTAATTAAATTTTCTGACAGCACTACATTGATTGGCCTAATCTCACATAATAACTTAAAATCGACCAAATGCCTCCTGACAACGCTCGGTTCAAACAAACTTTTCACCTTTCTTCAGGAGATTGGTCAGAGGAAGAGCGATAGCAGCAAAGTTCTTACCGAACTTACGATAATATCCATCCATTCCAAGAAACCTGCTAACAGCCTTCTTAGCAGTCAGAATAGGAACTTGAGAAATTGCCTGGACTTTTGCCCGAACAGGACCCAACTTGCATTGACCTACAACATAGCCAAGACAGGTCAGAATGGCATGGCCAAATTCACTCTTATCTAAGTTAACTGTAAGGCTGGCCTGGGAAAACCTGTCAGACAGCTTCTCCACTGCAGAGATATGCGCTTCCCAAGTGTCACTCCCTGTGACTAATTCATCAATATAGGCATCTGTGTATTCGAACCCTCCAATTACAGAATCATTCATTCTCCGGAATGTTCCTGGACCAGTTCTCATTCCAAACAGCAAGACATTATATTCATCCAGTCTAGATGATATCACAAATGCAGAATTTTTTTCTACCTGTGTCCGTCAAAGGAACACACCAATAATCTGTCAACAGATCAATCTTTGTAAGAAATTCAACTTCTCCAACTTATTGATGCAATCATCCACCCTACGGATAGGATGGGCATCTGTTTTTGTTACTGCGTTTGCCTTCTTATAATCAGTGCAAAATCTAACACTACCATCAGGTTTGGGCACAATAATGCAGGGTTACTCCAATCAGATGCTGAAGGACCGATAATGCTATTTTCCAGCATATAGTCAATTTTTTGCTCAGCCTATTTACACTTTTCTACGTTCATGCAATAAGTGTGTTGTTTCATCAGTTTACGCAATATCTACATCAAGTATTGCGACCGTGGTTTGCCTGGGAACATCGAGAAATAAATCTCTAAACTGCAGAATTAATTTCTTCAGCTGTTGTTGTTGCTTTGGCTGCAGGTGAGCCAACCTGTTATCATTGTTTTCTAGAACAACCGAGTTCATTAGCCTAACTGGGACAATGTTTGGATTGTGAAAAGTCTCAGACAAGTCAATTGCTTCATTCTCAGGGTTGCCAGATTCATATGTTTTGACAACAAAACTCACAGATGGTGCCTGCTTGTCAAAATAAGGCTTTATTATATTTATCTGTACTACCTGTGTTAGATTACATCGGTCGGCTGTTTTGATAACATAATTCACTGTATTAATTTGAGAGACTATTTCATACGGTCCATTGAGTTTTGCCTGAAGTGGATTTGTCAACATTGGGGATAAGGTAAGCACCTTATCCCCCACCTGGTATTTTCTTTCGCAAGCCCTCCTATCAAACCAACACTTCATTTTGATGTTGAGAAATCTTTAAGTTTTGTCTCGAGAGCCTACAGGCCTGGAGTAGTTCATTGTTGAACTTCAAAACTTAGTCTAACAAGTTAACATGCACATCCTCATCAATTCACTGTTCCTTTAACAAGGTCAAAGTTCCCCTCAGTCTCTGACCAAATACAAATACAAATTGACTAAAGCCCAGTGATTCCTGTACCAACTCTCGTACTGCGAACAAAAGCAAGTATATTCCTTCATCTCACTCTTTTCCATTTTCAACACAGTATGTTTTTTTTTGCCGTGTGCGTGCGTGCGTGCGTCCGATGATGTATTTTTCAAGCGCTTACAAGGCACAGAGTGAGAGAGAGAGTGACAGTGTGGAACACATTATGTCTTAATCATTGTTCTGAGTGTAGAATTAAATCTTTCTAGAACCCATCGTAATTCTGGATGGTACGCAGAAGATATAATTTATTTAGATCCCAGTACATAAACTACCTGCTGGAATAATCCAGATGTAAAATTGTTTCCTTCATCAGACTGGATTTCTTTAGGCAAATCAAATAAAGTAAAAAAAAAACTTGTTAAGAGCCTTCACCACAGTTTTAGCTTTAATATTTCTGAGAGGTATTGCCTCTGGGAATCAGGATGCAGTACACATAATAGTTAGCAGATACTGATGGCCAGCGTTAGTCTTTGGCAATGGCCCAACACAATCCACTATGAATTTTGAAAACGGTCCACCAAATGCAGTTCTACATAGACTGCAGTAGGGCACTGTGGAAATCTGATTAGGTTTACCCACAACTTGACCAATGTGACAGGTTCTGCAAAAGGTCACAACATCTTTCCTCAGATTAGGCCAGTAGAATTATTTCATAACCCTGTTTACTGTTTTATTCACTCCAAAATGGCCACCTGAGGGCAGACTGTGGGCCAAAGTTAAAATTTCAGTCCTATAAACTTTAGGAACTACACCTTTGTGAACAATTGCCCATTCCTCACTCGATGGTATAGCAGGTGGCCTCCATGTCCTCATTATCATTCCATCCTTGTGATAATACCCTACTGGCACTTTCTTAATTTCATCATCTGAGAAAGCTGTTTCTTTTAAAGCTACAATCTCGAGGACTCGGTTCTGTTCTGCGATAAACTCGTCTGCGTCAGCAGACATTTTAGCCATACTTCGAGTTCCTGTGCAGGAAGATAAATGTTAAAATCCATCTGTGGGTCATCTGTGGTTGGGTTAATTGTTAACTGCACTGCAGGAACAACTTTACCATCTGCCAGTTCATTCACTAATAGCAAAGTAACATCTTCCTCTGGTAAACTGGAGCACAATCCTATCTCAACAGGTCCTGAAACCAACCCTGACGGTAAAGATATCTTGTACAATGGCGCGGAAACCATGTCGCCCCCAATAACTTTAATAAGATTTACCTCAGTGGTTTCAGTCTCATCACCAAACTTTACAACGCTGTCTGATATAAGTGGCTGAGAAGCCCCAGTAACTCAAAGAATTTTCACTGCTACCGGGGTTGACCCTTCCTTTACTAATGCAAACCCATCTGACATAAAATGATCGAATCCCTTCTTAACTCGGTCAGAACTCTCAGATCTTAACTGAGCCTGAAACAGAATGTTCAGAACCCTGTGCGTTGATAGCTGCTTCAACATACTGACCACAGGCATTTGGGACTGACTCCTTTTCATTTTTCTTCTTCAGGATGGAACAATTAGCCATCATACAACCAGCTTTCTTACAATAGTAACAGGTGAAACCAGAATATTTCTCCTTCATCCTTACTCCTGTCACTAGTCCCATCCTTAATTTCTGGTTTACCCTGGTGATCCCTGCTACTTTTTTGGATGCTCTAATTCGGGATAATGATTATGAGTTAAAACAAACTCATCTGCTACTCTATCAGACTCCCTCAAAGTGGCTGCATCCTTTTCATCTAAATAGGTCTTTATGTCGTCAGGAGTGCACCTTTTGAATTCTTCAATTAAAAGCAAAACTTACATGCTGTTACAATAATCATTTATATTTTTACATGTGCACTGGCGGTCAAAACACACAAACTTCTCAGAAGCAAGTTCCATATATCTGTTTCACAGATTTCCTCGAATTTCCAAACTTTTGCCTGTATGATTCTGGGACCAACTCGTAAGCTTTGAGCACAGCCTGTTTTATTTTGTCATAATCAGCTGCTTCATCAGCTGTCAAAGCAGAATTGTCATGCTGAGCCTTCTCCTTAATTACACATTGTAAGAGAAAAGGCCAACCCACTTTTGGCCACTTTAAACTTTCAGCAACCTTCTCAAAATTCTGAAAGTATATATCAACCTCTGCCTCGTCAAATGGAGGTACCAAGCTAACTTCCTGACTGACCTTAAACTTATCACTACAGTCTAACACTAGATCCCTTTGCTGCAATCTCTCTATCATTTCCAGCTCAAACAGCCTCTGTCTTTCTGCTTCGTCCCTCTGTTTTTCTGCCTCTCTAGCCTCAAACTGCCTCTGCCTTCTGCCGCCTTTATCTTTAATTTTTCTCACTTGTACTGGAGCTCAAGCTCACTATGTTTACTTTCAGGAAACACCTCCAACTCCTCCACTTTAAACACACCCTCAGATACATAATGTTCAGCTATTATCCTCGGCATCTGTGCCCTCCTCATTGTCGATTTCACCTTAGCAAGTTTTAACCTTCCAGCAAGATTCAACAACTCAATCCTTCTGACGTCCTCTAATGTCTCAGAGGTTGGCGCTTCCTGACATCTATCAACATCCATTGCTGCTGATTTTTAACACACAAATAATCAAAGGGACTTCCTCAATGAAGTCGATAATTAATGACAATGCTCCGAAAAATGTTACTATCTTGGACACAGGCCCAACTTTGGTATGAATCATAACGCTTTAGAAATGAACCAGCAGCGATAGACTTCACCTGGAGTCTTTTTGAAGTTATAACTATCCTTTATTAGAATCTACTTATAATATAGTAACAAGCAAGATAAGCAAAAGTTAACATTGTTATGTATATATATATATATATATATATATATATATATGTGTGTGTGTGTAAATATAACTACAAAACTATTGAGCTCGGGAGAAACAAGGCTTGGAGTCTTGAGGTGGCAAAGTATGAAAGTTCAGGTGATGAGAGAGATATTTGTAATCTAGCGTAAATGTTGAGAGAAGGCATTTATGTCGAATTCCACAGGTTTCATGGTGGTAAAACCAGACAACAGTTGCTGTAGATTTTATCCGTCTTCGTTCCAAATCCACATACGAATTATCACCGAAAGTGACGTCACAAAGTGTATTGTCTTCAAGTGAATTGCCACACCACACCCAGGCAAGGGTTAACACATCAGTGGTCTTCACAGGATACCCCAAATGAGATCCACTCCTACGGATCAAACGAGGTGACAACCTCACATTGGAAATATGCTGAATCGTTAATTAACCCACCCTTATGGGCATAGGAAAGTAGCAATCGGTGACCATTGGCCACTAGTTCCCTGGTTTCGATCCTTCCATTTTTCCTCCTTCGTCTCCGTCTGACTCTGAGCGTCTGTGTCCGAGGTTAAAACTAAACAAGCTGCACGCGATGCAAACAAGCTGCAAGTCAGACTGATTAGTCTTCTTAATTTTTCTCTCTTAAAATGACAGTCCACGGCAAACAAAACCTAGGGATCCATAATAACTGCCACTCCCGATTGTGAACTGACTGGTGTGCCAGTAATAGGGGTGACTGAGTGAATCCTTTCCCACATTCTGAGCAGGTGAATGGCCTCTCTCCAGTGTGAACTTGCTGATGTCTCTGTAGATGGGATGACTGAGTGAATGTCTTCCCACAGTCTGAGCAAGTGAACGGCCTGTCTCCAGCATGAACTTGCTGATGTACCTTCAGATGCGATGATTTAGTGAATCCCTTCCCACAGTCTGAGCAGATGAATGGCCTCTCCCCAGTGTGAACTGATTGGTGTCTCTGTAGGTGGGATGCCAGTGAGAATCCCTTCCCACATTCTGAGCAGGTGAATGGCTTCTCCCCCAGTGTGAAACTGCTGGTGACTCCGTAGGGTGGATGACTGAGTGAATGCCTTCGCATACTCTGAGCAGGTAAACTGCTTTTTCCCAGTGTGAACTGACTGGTTTGCCAGTAATTCGGATGACCGAGTGAAACTCTTCCCACATTCTGAGCAGGTGAAGGCCTCTCTCCAGTGTGAACTCGCCGATGACCCTATAGTGTGGATGACTGTGAGAATCCCTTCCCACAGACTGAGCATGTAAATAGTTTCTCCCCAGCGTGAACTCACTGGTAACTCCGTGGTTGGGATGACTGAGTGAATCCCTTCCCACAGAGCGAACAGGTGAACGGCCTCTCCCCAGTGTGAACTCGCTGGTGACTCTGTAGGTGAGATGAGTGTGTGAATCTTTTCCCACAAACTGAGCAGGTGAATGGCCTCTCTCCAGTGTGAATTCGCTGATGACTCTGCAGATTGGATGACTGAGTGAATCCCTTCCCACAGACTGAGCAGTGGAAAGGTTTTTCCCCATTGTAAACTCGCTGGTGTGCCATTAGGTCAGATAATTGAGTGAATCCTTTCCCAGTAATTCAGCAGATGACAGCCTCTGCCCAGTGTGAACTGACTGTTGTGTCCACAGGTGGGAAAACTGACTGAATCCTTTCTCACACCCAGAACAGGTGAATGGCCTTGCCAAGTGTGAACTTGCTGATGTACCTTCAATTGTGATAACCGAGTAAATCCATTCCCACTGTCTGAGCAGGTGAATGGCCTTTCTCCTTTGTAAATGACGGTCGTGCCAGTTGGTCAGATGACCGAATAAATCCCTCCCCACAGTCTGAGCAGGAAGGATGGTCGATTGAATCCCTCGCTCCACTTCTTAAATATCTAGACAGAGACAAGAAAATTGTTGTGCCGTGTTTGAGGTTCCTGGAGACATATTCCTTCCAGTGAATCCCTCCCCACAATCTGAGCAGGAAGGATGGTCGATTGAACCCCTTGCTCCATTTCTTAAATATCTAGACAGAGGCAGTAAAACTGGTGTGTCGTGTTTGAGTTCCCTGGAGAGAAATTCCTTCTCATTTTTGACCTGTAAAAAGATTTACAAAATACATCTATGGGTGTAGGACATTTCAGGTGAGATTACGTGAGTTGCCAAGGTTTGATCATCCAATTTACTATCTCATCTTGAATGCAGAATGACTGAATCTTCTTGACCAAACGCCCTTATGAGACTTTGTCAAGTGCCTTGCTAAAGTCCATGTAGACAACATCTACTGCCTTGACCTCCCCATCTAATTTTTTTCCTCATATGGATTACCAGTCTGATCTTGCAGAGGATTAATTTTTTCCCATGTAATCATTTTTACTCTTAACATATCTGCAGATTCCCTGAGGATTCTCCTTCACCTTGTCTGCTGGGGCAACCTCATGCCTAATTTTATTTCATTCATATGTGTTCACTTGAATTTCCTGTATTCAAAAGTACCCGATTTGTTCCTATCTGCCTGTACCTGGTATGCGTCTCGTTATTTTTTTTTTGATCTGGGAGAGGAAAGCCAAAGGGGTGATAGAGCTTCATGCTGGGAGGTGGGAGTAATAGTGGAGGTGGGGGTTAAACGAAAGATGCAGGAGGAATGGGAGCCTGAATAACTGAAAAGAGAGTGGAGTGTTTGGGGAGATAGTCGTTGTTCAGTCCTCAAATTCAGGAATGAAAACGTTGAGCATGATGCAATGAATATGCTGAGACCTGTATATTTCAATACAAGGAGCCATGTAGGAAATGCGGATGCTTTCAGGGCATGGATCAACACCTGGAATCAAGATACTAGGATCCGGCAACTGTGGATTGGGACAGTCTGTTTTATGTAAAAGGTATAGGCAGGCAGAATCTTATGGAGTTTAAGAAATGCAAGAGAACACATAAGAAACAAACCAGGATGGCTAAAAGAAGGCATAAGGTTGCCCTCACAGAAAAGATGAAGGTTAATTCTCTGAGATTCTAGAGATAGATTAAGAGCAAAAGGATTGCACGGCACAAAGTTGGTCCTCTGGAAGACAGGAATGGCAATCCACAGGTGGAAACAAAGCAGCAGATGGATATCTTAAATCTTAAATATTTTTCCATCTCTGTTTACTCAGGAGATGGACAAAGAGTCTATGGGAGTGTGGAAAAGTGGCATTCAAATCGTGGACCCTATATAGATTAAAGAAAAGTACTTACTTCACTGTTCAAAATAGAAGATAGAAATCTACAGCATATTCCAGGCCATTCTGCCTAAAATGTTGTGCCAACCATGTAACCTGCTCTCGTAACTGCCTAGAATTTATCTAGTACACAACCCTCTGTTTTTCTAAGCTCCATGCACCTATCTAAGAGGCTGTTAAAAGACCCCATTGTATCTGCCTGGAAAACCGCTGCTGACAGTGCATTCCACGCATGCACCAATCTCCGTGTAAAACTTTTACCCCTGATATCCCTCATTATCTATTTCCAAGCCCCTTAAAACTATGCCCCCTCATTTCAAACCTGGGAAAAAACCTCTGACTGTCCACACGCTCAATGTCCCTCATCATTTTATACACCTAAAAAAGGCTTTAAACATAAAGAAGGAAATTATACATTGGATTGGGGATTTTTTAGACGCAGAGAAAATTATGAGAGTCTAGATAGTTAAATGCAAGCAGCGATTTCCACTGAGGTTGAGTAGGACTACAACCAGAGGTCATGGGTAAGTGGGGAAGGTGAATATTTAATAGGAACATGTGGAAAAGCTCTTTACTGAAATGGTCGTGAGAGTGTGGAATGAGATGCCAGCACAGGTGATGAACATGAGCTCGATTTTACCATTTAAAAGGTGTTTGGATGGAAGCCTGTATGGTAGGGGTATGAAGGGCGATGATCCCAGTACAGGTAGCTGCATTAGAAAGCTTAAATGTTTTTCCAGCATTGTCTAGATGGACCAAATAGCCCATTTCCGTACTGAACTTCTCCATGTTTCAATGACAGAGAAGCTGGTCAAACTTGTTTGGAAGGGAAAAATAAGCGTGACAATGGAGTAACAATGGCTTGAGTTTCTGGGAGCAATTCGGGAGCTGAGTGATTCCACAGAAATATTAGAAAGACAGGAGGACTCAACCGTGGCTAGAATGAGAAGCCAAAGCCAACATAAAGCCATAAAGAGGGCACATAATAGAGCAAAAACTTTTAGAAACCAACAGCAGGCAACTAAAAAAACTCAGAAGCTCAGTGCGTGGAAACATGATATTGTAGTCATTACTGGATCTTGGTAGCACCCAACCGTCTGAGACATTTGGAGGAACAAAATATCCGGGGCCTCAATATCTCCTGAAAAACATGGTTCCCTGCACCCGGAAATTTTCAACTTTTATTTTGACAGGCACATACAAACCCGACACACTCAAAATTTCACTTCTGAAGGTCTCCCACTTTCAAGTGCTCCGTTGTCAGGAAACAGCCTGTCCCAAACCACACTTGTCAGATCCTTTCTGATACCATCAAATTGACCATCCACCAATTTAAAATCTCAACCCGCGGTCCAGACCTCACTCTTTCCATCGTTATTTTGAATCTCATGGCATTATGATTACTAATTTCTGTCACCAGCCCTGATCATTCCCTAACCGCATATTGCACACTTCTACATCGAGAATTCTATGTACTGATTAAGGGCACATTTGACAAACTCTACCCCATCTAGTCCTTTTGCAGTATGGGGAGTCCTAGTAAATATATGGAAAGTTAAAATCGCTTACAATCTCAACCTTTGTTTCCTGGCACAGTCTGTGATCTCTCTGCAAATTTGTTCCTCTAAATCCCTCAGCCTTCTCGGTGTACAAATCTCCCAATAATGGCTACAATATCATAATTTCCTGTCCTGAGCTCATCTGGCTTTCCTACGATGCTTCTTGCATTGTGATAAACAGAGCTCAGCACATTCATCGCACCATGCTCAACCATTTGATTGCTGACTCTATCTGAGGTCTGAACAACATTTGACTGGTGTCAAGAAAACAAGCTCTCCCTCACCGTCACAAAAACAAAGGGGCTGATTGTGGACGACAGGAGGAATGGAGACAGGGTAACACCGATTGACATCAATGGATTTGTGGTTAAGAAAGTGAACAGCTTTAAGCTCCTAAGGTATAAACATCACCGAGGATCTCATATGTTGTCCTGTCAAAGGGTCTCAGCCCGAAACGTCGACAGACCTTCTTCCTGCAGATGCTGCCTGGCCTGCTGTGTTCCACCAGCATTTTGTGTGTTTTGCTTGAATTTCCAGCATCTGCAGATTTCCTCGTGTATATGTACGAGCTGTGTTGTGAAAAAAGCACAACAGCACCTCTTTCACCTCAGACGGCTGAAGATGTTTGGGATGGGGCACCAAATACTCAGGACTTTCTAGAGAAACACAATGGACTGGGGCATCCTGACTGGCTGAATCACTGCCTGGTATGGGAACTGTACTTCGCTTAATTGCAGGAACCTGCAGAGAGTGGTGCAGACAGCCCAGCGCATCTGCAGATGTCAACTTCCGACTATTCCATCCATTTACACAGACAGGTGTGTAAACACGCCCAAAGGATACTGGGGCCCTCGTTCACCACAACCACAAACTGTTCCTGCTGCTACCATCCAGGAAACGGTACCACAGCGAAAGGACCAACAGGCTCCGGCACATTTGTTATGTGAAATCTACTTGTTGCCCAGGACAAAGGTTTTTGATGTCATTATGTACCCAGAGAGAATGGGTCAAAACATGTCGTCACGGGTAGAAAAGTCCAGAACAAAAGGAGGTAGCTCAAGCAACACGCACAAAATTCTGGAGGAACTCAGCAGGCCGGGCAGCATCTATGGAAAAGAGTACTAATGCTGAGTTCCTCCAGCATTTTGTGTGTGTTGCTTGGATTTCCAGCATCTGCAGATTTTCTCGTTTGTGATTTGAAGTAGAACAAAGGTGATTTTCTCAACTGATGATGTAAAAGATATTGTTCCCTTTCTCGCAGTTCCTAATCCTTGCATTTAGATAGTTTGAGCTCAGTCTGAGAGATCCATCGCTTCCCATTCCCTCATCAGCTGGAATGTCCCCGGGGCCCTTGTAAGGATCGTGGGGCTGAGAGAGGGAAGAGACCAGGACTGTGCCGGGATTGCGGGCCATGGTGCCCGCAGTTCACAGCAATTGACCCTCACTCGATGTTTAAGACAGTAGACCCGAGATGACCGCTTACCTGCGTCCGAGTCCAGAGCCGTGCTGCCGAGACCTTTTGTGAACTGCGCGCATGCGTGATATTCGTAACGGCATCCACCTTGACGCCTGCGCATATGATCGAAGCTTCAGCGCCGGCGAAATTGTTATAGCACGGCATTAAGGGTAATCACAATGCCATTAACAGTTTGTGCAAGCACTGGCTCGATATCCATACCTCAGTACTTTTTTGTACATAGAAAACTCAGCAGCTGTTTTAACGCACAAAGCGGCTCACAGAAACAATATACTGTGTCTGCCGGGTAAAATGCTTCACAGATCAGACATTGAAATTCCACCGCGTCTGGACGTTTCCGCCCTAAGTGGAGTCGAAGCACGGAACGACATTCTTTTACAGAATAATCTGTTACCAATAATGGCAACAACCTGTACAGTGACTGGCATCAGTTACCACTAATTAATTTTTTTTTTCTCTCCTGTACCGTACCGCAATGCCAATGGGGAAATAACTCAATTTAGTTCGTAGATGCAAACGCAGCATCTGTCATGAAGTCTCTAAGGACGGCCGATGCTGGGACCGCAACGCCAAGTACGATGTTGTCAAACTACTCGGTGTAATGACAGGACGTTATCTGAGCAGGTAGTAGTGTGTAATCCTGTGGGTGAGTTCTCAGCGCTGATTCCACTCTAACCTTACGAGTGGAGACTCTGCTCCGGTGAAAATTATCGAAACTATAATTGAACAATAAAGTCAGCACTCCCTTGTTGTTTCTCTGTGATCACGGATCCTTAATATGATTCACTGTTACTTTGTGCCAGTGATAAATTTCTCACGATATGACACATCAATATTAACGTTATTGGCGCAAACCGTCGCTGTCTGCGCTGTTCCCGGAGTCAGCCGAAAACACAGATGCCGGCAAGTATGCGGCCCGAGGTAGAAAACACATACCCTGTATTACAGACCCGATCCTCCACCGCTGCTGTCGCGTTTACTCCCAGAGACAGGGGGAAAAAAAACCCGAAAACATTCTACAACGTTGGTTTTAATGCATAACAATGCTAGTAACGATATTTAATATGTTATTGAGTTAGCAGAACTTTTGGAAAGTTGGACTTGAGAAAGTAACCGAGGGAAGAAGATAACGTGCGTATTAAGCTGCTAAACAGAGATGAACCTCGTAATGGGACACAATTCACGTGCACAGTAAAGTATCAGGATATGTAAACGAGCTATTCCTGGAGCATACTCCTCTCGTGTTCAGACAGAGAAACAAGGAGAAGCTGGGGGCGGGGGTTCTTTGACATTTCATGAAACATCAGATTACCACAGGAATTCTGCCTCCATTCAGCCACCGGACATTAGGAACAGAGAGGAGGTGCAAGGAGAGACGCTTCGCAACAACGCAGCATTCTGAAACCGGTATCAATAACTTCAGCTTTTTGGCTCTGCAGTGGCCTGAAATTATAGCTGTTTAAATATCTGCGTGTCGAAGAAAGGGGGTTCATGGTATATCAGGGAGCAGTCTGGCGCTAGCTGTCGAGCCCCTTTGTGTGGGCATGAGAATAAAATGATTAATTGTCTGCAGCGATCCCCTCCGCGAGGATCTGTATATCATGGATTGTGTGACTAATCAAGATAAAGTGTCTCCACCCGAAAGGCCGATATTCCCCCACAGATGCTGCCCGGCATGTTAGTTTCCTTCAGTAGGTAATTCCTACTTCGTATTTGGAAATACGTATGTAGTTTTTGCCAATATAGATTATCTTTATCGCTCTGGAGATCATTTCGCAGTTGCGTTTGGTCACAGAGTCACAGAACAGAGAATCATAGAACAGTACGGCACTGAAACAGGCTCTTCTGATCATCCGAGAGCGTCGAATTAACACACTCCCTAATCCCACGGAGATTGCACCTGGACCATGCCGTCCATAAGCCCACCCCCGCATCCATGTTGTATCAAATTTCCTATTAAATGTTGAAATCGGACCTCATCCACCACTTCCTCCGGAAGCTCGTTCAACACTCTCACCGCCGTATGAGGATGTTCCGCCGCGTATCGCCCCGAAATATTTCACCTTTCACTCTTGTGCCTTCGTTTTTCTCTAATCATACCCCATGGAAAATGTCCGCTCACATTTACCCTACCGATATGCCGTGCAGGTAGCATCCAAACTGATGGAATCAACATCGATTTCTCTATCTTCCGGTAATGCCCCTACCACCCCCTTCACCACTTAACACCCCGCTTTCCCTCTCTCACCTTATCCCCTTGTCCGCCCATCATATCCCTTTCCCTTCATGTTTCACCTACCACCTTGAGTTTCTCTTTGCCCTCTCTCTATCTTTTAACCCGACTGCTCAGCTGCTTTTATTTCTCCAGTCCTACAGAAGGCTTTCAGCCCGAAACGTCGAATGTACTCTTTTCCATAGATGTTGCCTGGCCTGCTGATTTCCTCCAGCATTTTGTCTATAAAAGCATTGGATACAGCCCATTACATCACAGGAAACACCCAAGCCAACAGTCCGAAAAATCCCTTGCCACCGTTGAACACCTAAGACCAGACGACACAGGAGTAGAACAGGCCACTCAAACCACCGAGTCTGCTTTGCCTTTCCATCATGGCTGATCCCGGATCTCACTCAAACCTATAAACATTCCTTCTCACCATATCGTTTGATGCCCTGTCCAATCAGGAAAAATACCAAGTACCGCCTCAAATATACCGCTGAGCTCCTGCTGCTCTCGGTTTTCGGACTACCCTGGTCATGGGGCATGAAGAGAAATATCTGGACAAACAGGAACATTAGCGATAGTCAGTCTGGGCCAGTGTTTAGTAGGTCATACCTGACCAATCTCACAGATCTTTACCAGGTAGTTACCTGCAATGCTGTTGAAGAAATTTGTCAGGTTTCCGTGTGGGAAGCTGCTCGGGAAGGTTCAGTCGCTTGGCTCTCACAATGAGGAAGTAAATGGGATTGTCCATCGGGTACGTTGGGGAAGCTGGAGTGCGGTAATGGATGGTTGTCTCTCTGACAGGGGACCTGTGATGAGCGGAGTGCCCAAGGGACCGTTGCTGCGTCCGTTGTTGTTTGTCATCTATAGCAATGATCTGGATAATAATGTAGTTAGCTAGGTCAGCAGATTTGCCTATGACAGCAACATCACGGGTGTAGTCCACAGCGAGGAACAATACCAGAGCATGAAGCGGGACCTGGACCAGCTGGAAAAATGGGTTGAAATGTAAGATCGGATTTAACACACACAACTGTTAGATGTTGCCCTTTGGGCGGACCGCCAGGGTGGGTCCGACACAATGAGAAATAGGGCACTGAGGAGTACGAAAGAACAAACGAATCTGGGAATGCAGGTCCATATTCAGTGAAAGTTGTGGCGCAGTTTCACAGGGTCATAAAGCTTTCCGCACATTGGCCTTCAGAGACCAAAGTACGGAGTACAGGAGTTGGGACGTTACGTTGCTGTGGTTTAAGGACTTATTGGGGCCCAATTTGGAAAATTCTGTCCGGTTGGGCTCAACCACCTGCAGCAAAGATGCAAATAAGATTGAAAGAATGCAGAAAAAAAATTACACGGCTATTGCCGGGACTGAATGTTTTTAATTAAAAGGAAAGATCACATATGTCAGCACTTTATTTCCGAGCGGGTAGAAGACTGAGGGGAGATTTGATAGAGGTATACAATATTATGAGACGTATAGATATAGTGTAAATGCAAGCGGGCTTTCTCCCCTGATGTTGGGTGAGAATACAACTAGAGATCATGGGCGAATGGTGAAATGTGAAATGTTTAAGGGAAACATGAGGGGGAACTTCTTCACCCGAACGGTCGACAGAGTTTAGAGAGTGCTGTCAACGCAAATGGTAGTTGAGATTCCGATGTCAAAGTTTAAGAGATGATTGCGAAGTACACGGATGTGAGTGATATGGATGGCCACGGTCCGGATGAGGTCGATGTTCAGTAGGCAGTGTAAACAATTCGTCATTGCCCTGACGGGCTGAAGACCCTGTTTCTGTGCAGTGGTTTCCCATGCCTGTCTGACTGTATATCTGTGTTAGAACTTCAGTGTCTCACAGCACCGACCAATCGCTGATACTGTTCGATCCCTCTGTCCTTGCACACACTGAAGCAAGGAGACTGAGTTAATGGATGGTTATAGCATGAAAATATGGAAGCTTTGGAAATTGTTTATTCTGCAAGTGTGAGACCGGGTATTTGCTTTGCTTTCGCTGCGTTGTTAGTTTGTGTAGTTTTGTATGTTTCATTTAAAATTGATTTCAGAGGGAGACACGGAATCCACACCGGCCGTGTGAATTCAGGGTTACATGGATCGAAATATGAGCGTATCCTCACCCGATACGATAAAACCACGATTCAGAGGTAAATTGATATTAGGTTAAAATGGTGTGTTCTTGACGTGGGAAATTGGAATTGGCATTTTGGAAGGCTGGTTCTTTTAATGAGCACAAGAAGCTGCTGCTGAACACTTCAAAGATGCTTTGAAGTCATTACAGCATTTGCCCTGTAATATGTAAATGACAGGTCAGTTTAGAAAACGCGCTGGTGCAGTCAGTCGCTCAGCGATTTGCTTACGTCATCAGCACTAATTCCATTAATTATCCAGGTGCTGCTGGATGATCAGATTAAATCGATTATTTCCTCAGCCTTATTTCTTGTAGCACTGTAACTGCAGACTCGCAATAGAGTTGTAAAGTGTACCGAAGTTTCGACTCTCCATGCCCTTTGTCTTCCGGCCAGAATTCACTCTGTCTCCGACATCCATCTGCCTTCTGCCAGGAAGCCAATTCTGAATCAACGCAACCAGGTTTCCCTGTATCCCAGGCCTCCTGACTTTCTGAATGAGTCCACATGGGGAACTGATCAAACACCTGACCATAATTAATGCACCCACATCGACCGTCCTGATTCTTCAGTTTGTTTAATTTTCACTTTTTAAATAATTCAATCTGACACATTAAGGACAACATGTTGTCACTCCGTAGACAGACTACGTTTCTCCAAATACTCATAAGTTCCTTCTTCATTCATCCTCTCCAGTAGTTTACCCACTACTGATGTAAGACTCCCTGGTCTAGAATTCGAAAAAAAACATCCCCATTATCTTTCGTCAACTAATGAATAACATTTTCCACCCTCCAATAATCTAGTTCTACTTCCTTGGCCAGCGAAGACACAGATATCCTGTCCAAGAGCGCACCAATGTCTTCAATCGCCTTGCAAGTTACCTGGACTATATCCTTTTCGGTATGGGGAATCATCTATTACAATGACTATATCCCTTCCGGTATCGGGAAATCATCTATCATAAAGATTTCCAAGTTTCCAGCGCATCATTTTTCCCAGCGTCGGCTTGATCGAGCATATCTGCCTTTTGCCGCTCTGTTCACATTGATCAACGTATTCAGTGAGGAGCCTCACCGCCTCCTTGGACTCCAGATAAAGGTTTTCCTCTTTTACCTCTGATCTGCCCACAAACTCTTTAGTCATCCTTCCGTTCTTCTCTTATCTTAGTGCATCTCTAATCTCCTTCTGACTTTGAAGTCCACTGTAAAATTCCTTTTCTGTCTACATGGTGACTCGCCAAAATCCTAACTGATCCGTTCTTCCTAAACCTTAAGTCTCTTCCTTTCTTCCTCTCGACGAGCTGTTCCATATTTCATGTCAGCAAGGGTTACTTTACGCTATCATCATTTGCCTGCCTCAATGAGACAAGCTTATACTGAAAACCATGTAAGTGTTTTCTGAACAATCTCCACACATCACATTTCCTTGAGTACATCATTTCCTTATTTAACTTCCCAAGTTTTGGCCAGAAAGCACAACACATCGCAGATCTCCAGTTAAATACATCCCATGCTCCTCGGTCATATCCACGTGTAAGGTAAATGGAGAGGAGTTCTGTCCTATCGTTCTGAACTGCTTACCCGCGGAGAGATCTGTCACCTGATCCGTTCTCTTTTCCAATATTAGATCCGGTCTGGACTGTTCGCTAGACTGCCTTTCTTTTTATATTGAAATGAATCCTTCCGGCACACAACTGAGAGATTATGCCAGAACCTTTACCCTGGGAAGGTGCCAAAGAATATTGTGGAAGTTTCACTTACCTGTGACAATAACATTGCTAGTGTCCAAGATCCGCTTCCCGACCGGTTCCTCACCGTTCCCGTTGCAGATATTGATTTTTTTTTGGGGGGGGTAAACAGGTCGGCGGCTATACAGAATACTCTAAATGGGGTCATGGGCGCCCTTCACGTCTCTGTGCTCGTCACCCACTGTATGAACAAACGAACGCTCCACGTTTTCCTCCCTTTCTGCAGCTGCGAAACTGTCCCTGCTTTCCCATCGCACCCTGTCGATTTTAAACGTCTAAAACCCGTTAAGTCCTGAAACCATCCCTGCCCTTTGTGACAGTCGAGTGTCTGTGATAGCTCGGAACAATCTTCAAGTAAAGTGACAATCACGCCAGCAGCGATGAGCGTTTGTATTGCTACATGCCTGAACTGTATGAAGTCAGCAGTCTTCCGCAAATTCTGCAATTTCCGGGCGACCAGGCATATGATTGTTTGGATTTATGACATATTTGCCAAAACAGTTCATTGTAAAACGGCTTTATTTGAAAAATCCGCTGAATTGTCATTAGACGCGGGCGTTATCTACACAGATGGCCATTTAATGTAAACATATATTTGGTTCCATTCCTCAGCTCTTCTCTGAATTTCTTCTGTGTCAATGTATAGATACAAGTGTTGGTGCACATGCTGAGAAATTGTAACATGTACCCAAATTGTTGCAGGATGTATACCGGGGAACTCAAATATCTGTCCTCATAAAAATAGTTTTGCACTTGCCATTTTAAAGAACGAGCTACATAGGGCATCCACAATAATATGAAATTAGCTGAAATAGAAAACAGCAAAATCATCGATTTTCTGCGTTTTTCCACCTCGGCATCCTTCTGATTGTCGCTGCTGTGCCGAAGCTTTCTGCGGACTCTATTTGACACAACGATATGTCTTACGGTTAACACGTTAAACACAAGGATTAAGCCGATTGGTATCAATGGTGTTAAAATGCTCTGCAGTAATGCGTATCCTCTCCACACGGGTGAAGTAGCGTATTCATGTGTGAGGGTGCAACGCCACGGCGTGTTGTCAATGATGACGTAAGGTTCAATGGCAAAGAATAACGGGACACATTTCCCGCAGCTCACTATAACCATGGTCACCATAATCACCGTTGCTGATCTCTCGGTGCAGTATCGTTCCCGCAGCTTTCGGCAGCATATTGCGATGAAGCGATCGAAGGTAAAACTGACCGTGAACCAAACAGAACAGTCCTGCGTCATAGCCGCAAATACAAGTGTCAGAGCGCATACAGGAGTGATGAGCAGGGATCTGGAATAAATGTAGATACTGTTGGTCTGATCCACTAAAGCAACAACGATAACCACCATCAGATCCGCTGCTGCCATTCCAACCAAGTAACGGGTGATGCATTTGGAGAGGCCGCATTTTCCCCGAGATAGGATCACAATCGCCGTTAAATTAACTGCAAGAAATTTGGAAACAAAATAGAAATATGGTCAGCTCCCTGAATGCCCCCCATTCTACCGATGCTACGCAGGGTATGGTCTGTTTGGAAGTGGAAAGCGGGAATCCAGTGTGTGCGGTCTCGGTCGCTGCACTCCGGCTGGAGGACAATGACGGATGTGAGTGTCAGTGGATTGGCGACCTTCCCACAGTTCAGAGCGAGGCATCCGAGTTGCACGACTCACGTACCGGTGAGCAGTCGATCGCTCCTGTAAGCACAATTTCCATTGTTAGAGGCGAAATAACTGAACGGATTGTTTGTAGCGGCGACAAAGTGCAGTCAAGGAGATATAAAGCACGAGTTCTCATTTACTGACTTACAGAAGAACAGACCTACGTGTCGAAAATAGACTGGAAAGTAATTTAAATAAGCTGCCACGTTGACCTAAGGTCGAAGTGTCTGCACAGATAGAGACTCGGACCTAGAAAAGCAGAGACCAGCGTCACTTCAGAAAGCCCAGCGAGGTGAAATTATGAAACAGTGATGATATCGGTACCAACATAATTGACAAAAGCGGAAAACACTTCCATCAAAATATGAAAAATGGAAATAAAAACATGAGATGCCTGAATTCTACATTCCGGGTACACGTTTCAGTTGACGGTAGCCTCTGTGCTTAGAAACAGTGCGGATACCGCAGCAGAGAAACGACTGCGCTATACATAAAGTAACCAGCTCCGGCATCTTACCGAGGACACCAACCGCCACAAGTGTGGGATAGAAAATTCCCGCGATGTAATAAATTGCCGGATATTCCATACTCCGTCAGAAGCAGCGTTCAGTTGTACGGAGCGTTTCAGCTGCTCAGATGGACTGGTGATCGGTTTAGCAGACTTTTATTGAGGAGAGAGCAATTCCACTGAGGCAATTAGCGTGGCGATCACGTCAGGGATATTAGTGACAACCAACTGCACAAACACTTACGTTAAACTATTTATATTCACTCTATCCACTTGTCATGAATTTGACTCCTCAAGGGAGTCTATTAATTTAAAGCAAAATATAATGTGCTTTTTTTTCCCTGTTATTTCCCATGATACCTGTCTTCAGCTATTTAATTCGCATATTTTATACCATTGTTGCTTTGAAACAGGCATTCAAATTGAAGTCGAGTTATTTTGTAATATTTGACCGTGCACCTTCGCTTCTGAAATTGAGGGAAGGAGTTTGTTCTGGCGGGTGAAATGGAGAACACTTCTTTATTAAAGGGGAGCATTCGTTCATTCTTTTGTTTCGTACGTTCCAGTCATTCCGGGGGATCACAGTGACATCTGACATGGGTTACAGTAAAATACACTGCACATATTCATCCAAACACTTTGAAAGTACGACAGCGATATTCCAGAGATCTTTGATCAAAAAGGGAGCGTTTCTTCAGGAAATTAGCGAGGGCTGTCGATAGTTTGAAGAACAGGTTTTCCAGCACACACATGGGGATTTTGGGAACATGACCTCTGTCAGTGAATGACTTGACACCCCACACCCGTGACTTGCCATGCAGTATATTTCAATTTAAAGTTAATCTCAAACCAGCAATAATTCTGCCACTATTTCTCCATCCATTCGGTCTTTGAACAAAAGTAGCAAGTGAAATCAGTAAACTATCCGCAGGTTCCTAAGCTGTTTTATTACTTGTAACGAAGTTGTATTTATTTCCTCCTGATTTACTGTCAGGTATATTGCCTTTCGAGCGTCACTATCAGTATGTGCAGAACCGCGGCAGTGTCCAAGCTCACCTGTCAATCACACTTCCTTCTGCTCCTGTAGTGCACCGCTCTGTGCTGATTGTGGTTCTCGTACTGATGAGCGGCCCTCGGCTTATTGGAGAGAGTCCCATCACTCTGATTCCATTGTGGAACTCGTACTAATGTGAGGCCCTCGGTTGGCTCGAGAAAGTATCACAACTGCCCAGGTGTCCCGCGTCTTGCCCAGGTCTAGTTCATGCCTGGGACGCGGCCCTGCCAAGCAATTATGCGGTCCGCTCAGCGGGTTGTCTGCCCTGCATTCCTTGTCCCAAAGACCCATCCTCTAGCCTAGCAAAGACCCTGCCTTCCCATGATCTCCAAGACCCTGCCTTGCCATGAACTCCCTCTAAACCCCAGGATCACCTTTGAATGCCAAGTCCTTCACTCCACGGTCACCTCACCATGTTCTATCCTTTAGTCGTCCCCGTCATGCCCCTAATACGTCAGTGCCTGCGTCATGCATTTGGGTCCATTCCAGGTCCCTTTATGACATCCGGGTTGAGCACCATCTGTAACATCTTAGCGCTGCTCTGTGTCCTGTCACTGTCCTGTTATAAACTCTCACTCTCTTCTATACTATCCATAATTCCACCAACTGCAACATCATTAAAAGTACAATAACTCACCATTCCACTTCCTTATTCACATCATTTTAAATCCGGGGATCACAGAACAGATCGCACAGGACACCACTGGCAACAGCATCCAAGGGGAAAACACTCAATCCACATTTATTCTCTGCCTTCTTGGGCGTCAGTCCTGAATCCACAAGCCAACTTTTCCAGGATACCAAGCCTTCTGAAAGGTCGTAGCATGGTCGTAGCAAGGTCGTAGCGTGATCGTCAGATCCTCACAGAATTGAACCTGGGCCGTGAGAGATGATCTGCCCCTCAAAAAGCCACACTGATACTCACAAATCTAACTGAAAACTGCTTCAGGAAATTCCCTTAAATCCTGTTTCTAAGAATGTTCTCCAATAATTAGCCCGTCACTGAAAACTACACTTTCACACTGTATCAGAGACTGACAGATGCAGAATTAACCCCACACTCTCACACTGTAACAGAGACAAACAGATACAGAATGAAAAACACACTCTCGCATTGTTAGAGACTGACTGATACAGAATGAAACGCACACTCTCGCATTGTAACAGAGACTGACTGATACAGAATGAAACGCACACTCTCGCATTGTAACAGAGACTGACTGATACAGAATGAAACCCACACTCTCACATTGTAACAGAGACTGACTGATACAGAATGAAACCCACACTCTCACACTGTAACAGAGACTGACTGATACAGAATGAAACCCACACTCTCACACTGTAACAGAGACTGACAGATACAGAATTGAACCCATTCTCTCACACTGTAGCAGGGACTGACAGATCCAGAATGAAACCCATACTCTCACACAGTAACAGAGACGGACAGATACAGAATGAAACCCACACTCAGACACTGTAACACAAACTGACAGATACAGAATGAACGCCACACTCTCACACTGTAACAGAGACTAACAGATACAGAATGAAACCCAGACTCTCACGCTGTGATAGAGACACAGATACAGAATGAAACCCACACTCTCACGCTTTACAGAGACTGACAGATACAGAATGAAACCCACACTCTCACGCTGTACAGAGACTGACAGATACAGAATGAAACCCACACTCTCACACTGTAACAAAGACTGACAGATACAAAATGAAACCCACACTCTCACACTGTAGCAGAGACAGACAGATACAGAATGAAACCCACACTCTCACGCTGTACAGAGACTGACGGATACAGAATGAAACCCACATTCTCACACTGTAACAGACACTGACAGATACAAAATTAAACCCACACTCTTACACTGTAACAGAGACTGACAGATATAGAATGAAACCCACAATCTCACACTGTAGCAGAGACTGACAGATACAGAATGAATCCCACACTCTCGCACTGGAGCAGCGACTGACAGACACAGAATGAAACCCACACTCTCACACTGTAACAAAGACTGACAGATACAAAATGAAACCCACACTCTCACACTGTAGCAGAGACAGACAGATACAGAATGAAACCCACACTCTCACGCTGTACAGAGACTGACGGATACAGAATGAAACCCACATTCTCACACTGTAACAGACACTGACAGATACAAAATTAAACCCACACTCTTACACTGTAACAGAGACTGACAGATATAGAATGAAACCCACAATCTCACACTGTAGCAGAGACTGACAGATACAGAATGAATCCCACACTCTCGCACTGGAGCAGCGACTGACAGACACAGAATGAAACCCACACTCTCACACTGTAACAAAGACTGACAGATACAGTATGAAACCCATACTCTCACACTGTAACAGAGACTGACAGATACACAATGAACGCCACACACTCACACTGTAACAGACTGACAGATACAGAATGAATCCCACACTCTCACGCTGTAATAGAGACTGACAGATACAGAATGAAACCCACACTCTCACGCTGTAACAGAGACTGATAGATACAGAATGATACCCACACTCTCACAATGTAACAGAGACTGGCATTTACAGAATGAAACCCACACTCTCACACTGTAACAGAGACTGACAGATACAGACTGAAACCCACACTCTTACACTGTAACAAAGACTGACAGATACAGAATGAAACCCACACTCTCACGCTGAGATAGAGAACGTGTGTGTTTGTGTGTGTGTTGTGTCTGTGTGTGTGTACTGTGTGCGTGTGTGTGTGTGTGTGTGTGTGTGTGTGTGTGTGTGTGTGTGTGTGTGTGTGTGTGTCTGTGGATGTGTGTCTTTCTGTCTGCTAATAATGGCTTTTAATATGTCTTTATGTGATCGTGTGTCCCTATTTGTCAGTCCTGCATTTATTTCCGCACGGCACTGCGAAGGTAATGCCCAGAATACGGGCATTTTTACGTTCAACCATGAGAAGAATCGGGTTGGAATCTATAGATGGCTGAACGTAGTTTGTTAAATTATGCCCGTATTCACACCAGGGATGGATGGTTGTGCTCGTACCCCACAGAGCAGTGAATGGCAGTCTTATCAGCTCATTGTATTCCTACAGCGAACTGCGCGCCGCAGAAGTTCAGCATCTCACTGTTCCTCGTGTGGATTCATCATCGGCTTTGTCCGTTACTTCACCGTTTCGAAATCCAGAGAACGAGTGGGAAATTTTATACAGATACGTTTTAAGATATATTGGAGGTACACACTTATATACGTAACTTTAGCCGCTTAATACGCACTTTTCCCCTCAAACAATCTCCTTCTGAAATCCAACCTGGTGACTCTGTAATATCGTTATTGGTGCTTACTTGCATTAAAACCGGTGTTGACACAATATGTTCTGTTTTTCTCTCTCTCTGGTACAGCAGCGGATAATGTCTGTAATGCTGGTGTCATTGGTTTACATTTTGCGCCGCATACTTGCCAACATCTGTGTTTGTGACTGACTCGGTAACAATGAAAACACTGAGGGTTTGCGGCAAAAAACAAAACATTAATGTCAATGTGTCATATCCGGGAAAAAGTCACCGGAGCAAAGTAAGTGAATCATAGGCTACGTCCACATTATACTGGATAATTTTGAAAACGCCTTTTTCGCGTAAAAACGATAGGCGTCCACACCAGGCGTATTTGAAAGTACCTCGGTCTTCACTCAAATGGTTATTTGGGCGAATCCCCTCCTACTGGGCATGCGCAGGCCACATTTACCGAAATCCAGCGACATGTTTGGTGTCGAACCTCGCCGTGAAGGATTTGTTGCGCGTTGGTGCGACTAGAAAAACCTAAAAGGAAATTGCCAAACGACGGACGGCTGTTGGCTCGCGCGCAGGAGGACTTAAAAAAAGCAAACACTGGAGCGTATGGAGGCAACCGACAGGGAGTTCACGGATAGTCTGACCCGACTGATGACGAACATTGCAAAACTGACTAACTCTGTTGCAGAGGGATCTGCAATGATGAGTAATATGATGGCTCACCCCGAGTACTTTTCGTCGCCACAATACCAGCTTCACAGCCACTCCAATAGCAACACATACGGACACACAGACCACCGGGTGGCCCCAATGCACCACTGCACAACACCTTCCCCACTCCCACAGAGAGGTGACGCTGGAAACAGTTCCTACATCCACTGTGTCTTCACCGATGAAAGGGACGACAGCTACAACGAAATGCAATAAGGCTTGTTACTGGGCAAAAGTGAAATTTACTGTTACCTCATTTTGTTTGCCTTTACTTTTGCCACGTCTTTCTGTATTATTTTGCTGTATTTAACATGTGCAATAAAACGAGTTACTGGGCAAAGGTGATGTGGTCCCAGCGTTAGCCGTCCCTTGAGACTACAAGACTGGTGTTGTTTTCAGTTCAATGAAATAAGGCGTATTATTTCCCCATTGGCATTACGGTTCGCTAAAACAGAGAAATAATGGCTAAATAGTAGCAATTATTAGTAGTAAATAGTAGTAATGTACAAGTTGTTTTCATCATTAGTAACCTATTATTCTATAAAAGAATGTCATTCTGTGCTTCAGCTACATTGAGGACGGAAACATCCAGACGCGGTGGACTCTCAACAACGTGTGATCGGTGAAGAGTTTTACTCTGCAGGCGTAAAAGAAATTTCCTCTCTGGGCGTTGTTATAGCTGTTTGAGTTTACTTAATGGCTATTTACAACTATTATGATATTTAGAAATTGGAAATATTCCGAAAAGAATTGCAAATACTAACAGCCTTGGATTAACAATGCTTGAAGAGAGGGCTATTTGTTACACAGTGATTATAATTGTCGGTATCCCGGGTAAGTGCCTTTCGTTACTTATACAGAAACAGAGACGTCCCGCCGCTCTCAGCTACTGCTGGTTTGATTTTAATCGGTGTTTATTAAAAATTCCTAAAACGCTGTCTCGTTCCTCTCAATCTCCTGTCCTGTTAATATTTTAACCTGGTTCATGCAGTCTTGTCACTGGAACTGCCTGTAATCTTCTCATTTGTGACGTGAGACCTCGAACTGTACAGACACCACACAAACAACCCATGTCCAGCAAAGCCTCCCGTCATTAGCGGACCTCATTCCTTCCAACCCTGTCACGTGAGCAGTAGATTGGCGTTTAAACTCACAGTAAATAGCTTTGATTTCAACTTGTGAAATTCTGTTCCCTTTTCTAATTCAGGTTCACGGGAAGTGAGCATCGCAGACAATACTGATATTATTACGGTCTCTCTAATTTTCCCGATCAAATGATAATTAATGGAACAATCCACAGCATTCTTGGGTCTACAGTCACATAAAATCCACATAAAGGCGAATGTTCTCCATCACTATAGGACATTTATGAAACAAATGAGGATTTACAGCAACTCAGTAGTGCCGTGTGCTTTGTTACCGAGGCCGGCTTGTTAGGGAAGGCTGAAAGAGACTCGTCTAAAGACAGGGATTCCAATGGCGGGGCCGTGCGGTGTGATTCCATTTCACCATAAACGATGCGCCGCCACGGCTGTGATCCATAGACTCTTGTCGCTCCACAAACACTCGCGCACGCATCTTCCAGCGGCTGAGCGCCCAAGTGCAAATTTACCAATTTCCACCAAAAATTTCTCTTCCATCTTTCTGAAAGGTAAACTCATTTCCCCCTTCTATTTTCCCCTCCCAGTGCTGCAATTGAAGGACGATCCATTTTCTACTCTTTGACAATTCCCAAGTTTTTCCAGTCTCAAATTTTGATCTATGTTTTTTTGGTATCAGCACTGTTCCCTCGCAGATGCGCGGGTACGCAGCTGCGCCAGAACTGAAATGGGTCACTCTGTAAATATCTTTTTGAAATCATTGTTAATATAATTATGAAATACCGTGAAATTAACTGTATTACTGAATATAATCCATAAATCTGCTAAATACTAAACGTACCACATTTACATTGAAACATTTTAGAGCTTCAACCTATTTGTGTTGTCATTATTTCAGGTTGCAACACTGTCAAAAATGGTCACAATAAAGACAGAAACCACCTACGCCGTTCAGTCAGAACATTTCACGTTGGCATACTCCCTGTCAGGGGTGACTGCCTGACAGCGTTTACCTGTGTTGTGTTGTGTTCTATCATTGTTTGACATGGATATTCCAAATATAAGAAAAACATTACAAGTGCCGAGCACTTTTAAGACCGGGTAACAATGTTCTGCTCAGAGCAATGGTTTGTCCCCGAAGGTTGCTGGGGTGCGAGATCTTGGTTTCAGAATCTGACCTTGCAATCGAATAATAACTAAAGCCTCTAGAAAGAAGCGTAGACGCGCACTTCAATTACACTACCTCTCTCCATGGAGATACCGCACTTGGAGTTCTGTGAACAGTCTTGGTCGCCCTGTTATAGGAATGTAAAGAATATTTACAAAGATGCTGCCGGAACTCCAGGGCTTGAGTTACAGGGAGAGGTTCGGCCAGGTGACATTTTATTCTTTGAGGCAGGCAATTCGCGGATGGCTTATTAAAGATGCATAAAGCCACGATAATGTATTGATACAGTCATTCATCTCCGTGTGGTTGGGTAATCGTGAACAAGAGGGGGTAGACTTAAGATCAGAGGGCAGAAATGTAGCTGGATTCCGAGCGACGTTTTCTCAAACAGAAGTCACTCTGTGTTTTGGACAGCCTGACAAAGGAAATGGGCGATACAGAGTCGTTAACAATATTTAAAATACACCTGGACAGTATGAGAAATGCGAAAGCCTTAGAGAGATGTGATCCAAACTCGAACGAACGCGAGCAGCTCAGATGGCCGTGCCGATCGGCATGGAGATATGGGCCGAAGGGAGCGTTTCTGTGATCTATCATTCTTGGACTCTACTTATCGCTGCTGCATCGGTGAACGTGAGGAGACAAAGCAGCAGGTGCTCCTGTAAAGCGCTTTGTGCTGCGGTCAGGCTTTCAAACAAACCGCAAAAACACAGGTATTCTTTACTTCCACTGATAATGTCCAGCAGAGGTGAACAACGGATTTTACTTCAAGGGAACAGATCATGGCTGTATCTCCACGCAAAATGTGGTTGAATTTTTAATAAATTCTTAATTTTGGTCTTTTTTGTCACTGCAGTTAACCTTGTGGCGATCATCATTCTCAGCCGGGGAAACTGCGGTCTCTCCAAATGCGTCACGCGGTACCTGGTGGCGATGGCTGCGGCGGATCTAATGGTGGTGATTATCGAAGTCCTGTTCTACCAGATGGGTCGAGCATACGGATTTGATTACGGAGTCCTGGACAACGCTCCGTTCTGCCTTGTCCACTACGCCCTGTGTCACGTGGCCGTTGACTGTTCCGTGTGGTTTACTGTCGCTTTCACTTTCGATCGCTTTGTGGTCATTTGCTCGCCTACTTTTAAAGCAAAATACTGCACCCCCAGAATTGCGGGTATGGTGATGGGCGCACTATCTCTCGGCTTCTTTTTTAAAAACATACCATTTTATTTCATGTATATGGAAAGAATAGCGTTGTTGGTGAGGGGTAATTGGATTTGTTTCAGTAGACCTGTAGTGCCTTTCTCGCCATCGCTTGAGGGGTTTTATTGGGTGGACCGTCTGTTGAATCCGCTACTTCCTTTCTTCCTCATTTTGACCCTCAATGCTCTGACCGTCAGACAGATACTGGCGGCGAGCAGGGTCCGCAAGGGGCTGAAGGGACGGGGAAATTGCGGGAAACAGCGAGATCCGGAGATGGAGAGTCGGAGACAATCCATCATTCTGCTATTCAGCCTGTCGGCGAGTTTCCTTCTCTGTTGGGCGACAACCACTCTGGTCTTCATTCTCATGCGATGCCTCTACACAGACCTGGAAACGTCCATTCGGCTTTTTCAAGCACAGTTTTGGGGTTCTGTGATTCAGAATTTCAGCAGCTGCACGAATACATTTATCTACGGTGTGACCCAGACAAAATTCAGAGAGCAGGTGAAAGTTCTTATGTTTTCCCCAGCTGTGTTAATTTTGAAATATTTTAGAAGCCTGTACCGCTCAGTTGAAAGGGTCAAATAATTAATCAATTCAGAAATATAATCAGATCTGCTCTACAAGCATATTGATGAATTGAACTCCCTGAAAACGTTACTTCTCCCAGCAGTTCTGTCCTTCAGTTATTTCAGAAGAAAAACATTCATTTTTCTATTATAGATTAGATTGCTCGGGTAATTTCTTTTCTGTAAAATGTATTTTACCTTCCACATTTAAATCACCCTAATATCCGGTCTTACAAACACAGAGATCCATTGTGGAAGTGCCCATTATCTAAACTTTTGGAGTGACCTGGCCGAGTCTGCCAATCCCTACATCCATTCTCATTCTCTCATCTTTGGAGATTTCTGTTCAGTTACTTTTCCGCTTTGCCGACTGTATCAGCACGTTGCTGGTAGACTTATTGTCTCTATTGTTCTGTCTGGCTGAAGCTACCAAGTTTCAGCAAACACCGAAGCCCCAGTCTACCGATCAGATATGATTTTGGTCGGCTCTACTTGTCTAAAATTTGACACACTTTTGGGGTTCTGTGTTTCAGAATTTCAGCATCTGCACGAATACATTTATCTACGGAGTGACCCAGACCAGATTCAGAGAGCAGATGAAAGCTCTTCTGTTCTCCCCCGCTATTTCAGTTTTGAAACATTTTAGAGATCTATGCCGCTCAGTTGAAAGGGTCAAATAGTTTTCCCATTCCGAAAATAAATTCAAACCTGCTCTACAAGCGCATGAATAAATTGAACTTCCTGAAAACGTTGTTGTTCCCAGCAGTTCTGCCTTTCAAATATATTCAATTCAATTCAGTTAACTTTTCTTAAGGCTATCTACCCAGTAGTAACTCACAATTAAAGTGACGCGCTGACAGTGAACAGTGCCCACTTAAACGGACAATTAAATGTCATTCCAAATCACTTTGCACACACATCCCAATCAGTAGAGCAGCAGATTATGAATCGAGCCCCAACGGTAAAATTACCCCTTGGTTTAATTCGGCGTTTCTGGAAACATACTGTACAATACAGAGTTGCTACCTCACTTCAGAAACATTGAACTAGTAACCAGACGTTCGCAATTTCCTGAATAGGAAACTTATCTCGAAATTCCTCAATATGCCGTGCCACTTTGCTTCACGTTGCCCTCTCCAAAAACAAAGCTGCAGAAAGTTCAGATTAGCTGGAATTTCAGTTCAGTTATCGCTAGTATGCTTTTAACTTGAGCTGTAGTGAAATCAGGAATTCACCTCTAATATTCGACGCGATCAGATCTTGATAATTGCTTTAAAATTCAGGCATATCAATTTTCGTTCAGACAAATCTACCTGACGGAAGCCCAGCGACAGCGCTCAGACATCTTGTCCAGCTTACTCCTCCACAGGACCCCACCGCGGAGCACCAGGCCATGGTCCGCCACACCAGCACTGACCTTATTCACTCTGGGGATCAACTTCCACTGCAACGCCTTCATAGTTCCCGCACCCGGCGTCTCCAGTTTCTAACTCGTACTCAAGACCCACAATCCTGCCTGTTCAGGTAGACCCATTGTTACAGCTAGTTCTGCCCCGCTGATCTCATATCTGTATACACTGACTCAGTTTCATCCCCGTAGTTCATTCCCTTCCTATACACATCCATGACAGCTCACACGCTTTGGATCAACTCAATGTTGTCTGGTGCACTGACCCATATCATATTATCGATGCCCAGTCCCTATACACCCCCATCCCTCACAAGGAAGTTCCCAAAGCTCTCCATTTCTATTTGGACACCAGACCAACGAGTTGCATTCCACCATCACTCTCCTCCGTCTGGCGGAGCTTGTCCTCACTCTCAATCATTTCTCCTTTAGATCCTCCCACTTCCTTACAACAAAAGGTGTACCCATGAGCACTCGCAGCTATGTCTGCCTTCTTGTCGGCTCCGTGGCGGTGCGGGAAAATAAATTCGGACAGATATACCAAACACCAGAAAGTCTGCAGATGCTGGAAATCCAAAGCAACGCACGCAAAATGCTAGAGTAACTAAGCAGGTCAGGCAGCATCTACGGAAAAGAGTGAACAATCATTGTTTTTCGGGCTGAGACCCTTCATCGGTACCGGAAAGGAAGGGGAGGAGTCAGATTAAAACACTGCGGCAGGGGAGGAAAAAGTTAACGTGGCACTTGATAGATGCAAGAGGAAGAGAGGGAGTGGTGAAACAAAGAGCTGGGAAGTTGATTGGTGAAAGAAATAAATGTCTGGAGAAGGTTGAATCAGAATGAAGTCCATAGAAAAAAGGGAAGAGTGTGTGGGGGGGGGAGGTAGGTGGGATTGTTTAGGGGTGAGCACCAGAGGGTGGGGATGATCAGGTGAGAAGAGAAGCTGTGAAAGGGAGACATGAATGCGGAATGGGGAAGAGGTTGTGGGGTTGAGTGTGGGCAATGACCAGCCATTAGAGAAATCGATGTTCATGCCAGGATATTGGAGGCTACCCTGACGGAATACAAGGTGTCAGTACTAGAACCTGTGTGTCGCCGCCTTGGCTGTAGAGGAGGACACGGACTGACATGTCAGAATGGGAACCGGAAGTAGAATCGAAAGGGGAGGCCACCGCTTTTCGTGGCAGGTGCTCGACGAGGGGGAGTGGTCTTCCGATCTTCGTTGGGTCTCACTGATATATAGGAGCTCTCAACGACCGGATACAGTAGATGACCCCAACAGACCCGCAGGTGAGGTGTCGCCACACCTGGAAGAACTGTTTGGGCCCTGAGGGAGGGGGTGTAAGGGCAGATGTTGCGCTTGTTCTAGTTGCAATGATAATTGTCAGGAGGAAGATCAGGACAAGGAAGTCACATTCGGTGTCATCCCTGCAGAAAGCAGAAATGGTCGGGAGTTGTATGAGGATGGAAAGATGTGCTCGGCGGTGGGATCCTGTTGGAGGTGGTGGAAGCTACGTACAATTATGTGTAGAATGCGGCTAGCGGTGTGATAAGTGAGAAAAAGAGGAACTCTATACGTTATGGGGCGGCGGGAGGGTGGTGTAAGGGCAGATGTTCGTGAAATGGAAGAGATGCGGGTGAGGCAGCGTTCATGTTGTGGGAGAGGAAGCACCTTTCTTTGAAGAAGAAGGACATCTCAGTTTCTCTGGAATGAAAAGCCTCGGCCTGAGAGCAGATACAGAGGGGACGGAGGAGCTGAAAGAAGAGGTGGCATTATTCACAAGTAACAGGGTGGAAAGAGGTACCGTCCGGACAGCTGTCAGTCTGTAGATTTATTAAATATACCGGTGAATAGACTGTCCTCCGAGGTGGAGGCAGAGATGGAGAAGGGAAGCGAGGAGTCGGAAGTGGACCGGGTAGGTTTGAGAGCAGGGTGGATGTCGGAGGCAAAGTTAAATAAATCGACGAGCTCTGCACGAGTGCGGGAAGCAGCAAATGTGCAATCGTCGATGTGGCGTTGGTTGATTTCGGGAGCGTTGCTGCTGTCGGCTTTTAACAAGAGCCGGAGGCTTCTCCAACTTGATGCTTAACAAATGCTCCAGCACATCCATTTCCTTAATATATACATACTCAGAGTTCTCAGTCCGCTATAGGTTATCCATCCAATCGCCAAGATCCTTATTTCGTTGTGAATACTGAAGCAAACTACTCATCAAGTACCCTCCGCTATCTCCCCCGGTTCTATGCACTCTTTTCCACTGTCACACTTGTTTGGTCCTATTCTCTCACTTCCTATCCCCTCCCCCTTCACATACTTGTAGAATGCCTTGGGGTTTTCCTTAATCCTGTCCATCAAGACCTTCTCATGGCTCCTTCCGGCTCTCCTAATTTCGTTCTTGAGCTCCTTCCTCCCAGCCTTAGGAGGCGCCTCCTCAAGAAAGCAACGTCGTCATCACAGGTCCCGTCATTCGGGTCATTCCGTCTGTCACAGCTGCAGTCAGACAGGACCCGGATGCGTGTCACGTGCTTTTGTCGTCATGTGGCAACCATGCATTCCATTACAGAATAACACAGCTATAAATTACAACAACTAGAGTGTGTACAGAAATAAATTATATATATCGTGCACAGCGAAAGAGAAAAATACAGAGGAAGATTTCATCAGCGGATCGATCTCCATTCTCAAATCCTATTGCGGATGGAAGAAGCTGCTCCTGAAACGCTGAGTGCGTGTGGTCGGGCCCCTGTGCCCTCTCGGCGAGCGAGGGGAGTGGGGTGAGCTCTAAACTGATGGATACAGATTTTGAGGCATCGTCTTTTGAAGGTGTCTAGGGTGCTTGGGAGGTTAGTGCCGATAATGCAGCATTCTGAGAAAACATCTTCCAGCAGACTGTTCTGATCTTGTGCAGTGGCCCCTCCATGGCCGACGGTAATGCTTTCAGTTAGAATGCTCTCCACGGTACATCTGTCGAATTGTGCGAGAGTCCTGCGTGACAGACCGATTCCTCTCAAACTCTGAATGAAATACAGCCGCAGTCGTGCTCCCTTTGAGATTGCATCAATATACTGGGCCCGGGATGGATCCTCAAACAGGTTAACACCGATGAAATTGAAACTGCTGACTCCTTCCACCTCCGGTCTGCCAATGAGAGGACTGTTGGATGGTCCCTCGACCTCGCCTTCCTGAGCACAGAGGCTGGGGGAGATCTGGCAGAAGGTGGTAGAGTTATGAGAGGCCTAGAAGGTGAATTATTGTGGCCAAGTGTTTTGGAAAAATCTGAGGAGCAACAGATAGAATAAATCAGGCGGACTCAGAGAATTGTGTCAGACTAAAGGATATGATGGAGAGCCTCCTTCCACCTAAAAGCGGTGCTTAGGGACTCTACTTATCTTGCAGACCCAATTTATTATATAGATACAGCGTAGGTGACTAGAAACACTTAAGAATATGATTGCTTGTCTGTGAACTAGATTTTAACAAACATCCTGACTTTGAACTTCGGACTAATTTTCAACAAGCAAGAGCATGACGTAAATATGGTGCCAGAGCATTCATTCTTGTTTACACTTTAGCAAGGACTGGATTCTAAGATTTGCAACTCAGAGCTCAGCTAACGTTCAAGAGCATTCAAAAGCGATTAGGTTAACCCCTGCATATCCAAGGAGTCTTAAGTTCATTCACACCGAAGTACCTAAATCAAGTGGGCAGTGAATGAATGGAGATGGGTCATGTACAGTCAACAGAGTTTAGTCTCATTCGGTATCTTGTTCAGCGCAGGAGCAGTGAATCACAGGGATTGTTCCTGCTCTCCGCTGTTCCGTGATCCCAACATGTCCAAGTGATGTGTTCACATTGTGACATCAGTTTGTTCATCATGTTAGATCCATTCATCCCCATTCGTCTCGGTCTTCTGCACTGATGGGTGTAACATAGGACACTGTGTCCTGCAACATAGGAGTAACTCTTCCGCCCATCATGTCCCTGATGGAGGGAACATTCCCGGCTGCGCAGTGACGTAATCAGTGACTCAATCAATTTATCAGGATTCTTCCATCAACCGCGTGCTGCAGTGTGTAGATTTGGATGACTCCAAATGTGAAACTTGAGCTTCCCTCGCATTCCCACTCACAAACTCCCTCAGTGCTGCACGGAACAAGGCTGTCACAATTTTATCAATGAAAAATGCATGGCATATTGCAGAGCAGTCTGAAGCTGTCATGAGTATATCGAAATGAGTATTATATTATTTGTGAGCGGGAAATAACTAGTTAATTCATGGACAGGTGCACATTGAGGAATATGTGACAGAATAGGCGAAAATAAGAGTGCAGAATACACGGTGAAGGGCGCGTTTAGAACTGTGAGAGAAACGTCTACACCAGGGGGGTGATTGATAAGTTCGTGGCCTGAGGTAGACGGTCAACATTGGAAAACTAGTGCATTTATTTTTCAATGAGTTATGATGAGTTATTAACTTCAAACTTTCTACATAATCACTCAAAGTGCTGAAATGCACGTGCATGTAACGTGAACTGTATAATTCATCTCCTTCGAACTCATCAACCACCCCTGCTGTGGACCACTTCTGGAGTCCAAGACGGCGACTTCTACAATGAAGGAATCCGTACGCTTCACGACCGCTGACCTAAGTGTGTAAATGTAGGAGGGGACCATGTCGAAAAAAATGGTCCTTAACAAAATGGGTTCTACATAACCCACAAACTTAACAATCGCCGCTAGTAAATCCTGCTCAAAAATGAAACTCGGTGCCTCTATGGGTTTTATTTCGATCAGTTTATTACTTTAGTTATGCACTTATCTGATTAAATTAATTAAAACATTTATTTTCCTTATTTTCATTCAACATTTCAGAGATCGTTTTGTCAAACCGCAGAAATTTTACAGATCGTGTACTGTTCTATTGGCTCTATGTGTTAACAAGAGACACAAGCAGAATAATGCCGGGCCGAATGGTCGGTTTGCCGCATGACTCTATTAAACAGGATGTACTGCATCATACAGCCGTCATTATTCATCAGTGCACTGTCTCTCTCACAATTTTAACATAAATCGACTGCAAGAGACTTTTGTTCTAAAAATAGTTCAGGGAATAAAGAATCTATTTTCAGAGTAGTTTCTGAATTTGAGGAACAGCGGGAAAAATGAGGAAGATAGACCCGCTCACACTGAATCAGAGACTCAGAGGTACAGGACTGAGACGACACACGTAATGCTCGAGAGGAGACGAACAGATAAAGAATGAAACCGAAAATCCCCACTTTCACACTGCAGTAGAGACGGACAGATACAGAATGAAATGTACTATCTCATACTGAACCAGAGAGTGATACATACAGAAGCCCACACTCTCAATCTAGAAAATGAACCCCATACTCTCACATTGCACTAGAGCCAGGTGGATATAAGATGAACCACACTTCACCGGCGACAATCAAGGATAAATTTAAACCAAAACTTTCAAAGACGAGAACATCGATGTTCTCCATGTCTGATGAAGACCTGGACAGGGTGTCTCTGTACACAACGCGTATGTTTTACATCTGCTGGCACATAATGGGGCGGGGTGGGGTGGGTTTGGTGTCTGATGGGAAAATGGACAGAGTGTCTCTGTACACAGCTGGAATGTTTTATATCTAATGGCACAAAGTGGGACGGTGGGAGTGTTTGGTGTCTGATGGGGAACTGGACAGGGTGTCTCTGTACACAGCGGGTATGTTTTATATCTGATGACACATAGTGGGACTGGGTGGGGAGGGTTTGGTGTCTGATGGGGAACTGGACAGGGTGTCTCTGTCCACAGCGGGTATGTTTTATATCTGATGGCACATAGTGGGACGGCGTGGGGTGGGTTTGGTGTCTGATGGGGAACAGGACAGGGTGTCTCTGTACACAACGGGTAAACCGGGTGAACGGACAAAGTGGAGCTGCTGTGTAAAACTAAAATGAAAGTCTGCAGGAAGAGACTGGGAGGGGTTTTCATGTGTCCCTGGATCCGAACTGAGTGGAAACCGGATCTAACCGTAGATGAAATTTCAGGCCTGACCGTGAAAATTGCTGAAAATGCTGGAAGCATCGATTCCGGAATGCTTGTGGAAAGAGAATCTGAGTGAAAGTTTCAATTTGGAAAATGGGGACAGTCGTGACCGCTGTCAATACAACTGTGGAGTGTTGGAAATAGAGCCGCTCATTGCTCACTTACTGGTCTCATTACACATTTTGCTCCAATTACACAGAGGGATCTGACTGAGGTTATGCCAATAATACTGACGTGTTAATGTCACATTACCACAGCATTTTCACCTGAGACACTGCCGGTGATGTAATTTGTTTGTTCAGTAACAATGGTCAGAGGTGGGACCTTGTCACTGGAGATCGATCCCCTGCATAGATCAGAGCCTGTTGCAGTACGTCAGCCCAGAGTGTCTTGCCGAGCTGTGGAATTCAGAGCAATCACGTTCACTGCGTCAGTCAAATGGGATATCCAGTAATCTTGCGGATAGAAGACATTTACTACCCTGTTATTTCAGCAGTTGGAATTCCCGGTAAGCCGCTGTCACTCCTGCAAACGGCAGAAACTGAGAGTTAATTCCGATGTTCTGAAGTATTTCTCTCGCTACTTGTTTCCGCAGCCACCCGCCCGGTCCCGCATTTCGGTCATGGGCGGAAGGTGCTGACAGTATTAATACCATTGCTTTCGGAGCAGACAGAGCTCCATATTTGAGCCGAGATGCTGCCTTTGACTGATATCCTTTCCGCTGTCTCGATGTCCTGTAAAAATTGTGATGTCAAAAGTCGACACATGAGGACACAGGGCTGCACAGCATCTCCGTATAAATCGACTGTGAATAGCCTGACTGGGTGATGGAACAACTCGAATGGCTCATTTATGTTAGAAATATGAGCAGAGGGAACCTCCGATGTGGATTTCATTTCATTCCCTTGCGGCTCAGACCAGTGACGTTGGTATATCAAACCCAATCCTTTTTGCGGCCAGGAAACATTTAACCAGCTGTCGTCTGGTCGGTTTGGGAATTCACCCAGTTTGAACCCATTTACAAAACTCGCGGAGAGTTCTCTGTCACGCCGATATTGCACACTGTTAGCGGTATGTTCTTGGTCCAGTTTCCACCATTTGAAGCAGAAAATAAAAGCAAGATGAAGTTTAATAGTAATAATTTTTATCTATTGCCCTGCCAGGTCAGTAACTTCACTGTTTTGTTTTCCCCTTTCTTTTGCAGTTAACCTGGTGGCGATTGTTATCCTATCCCGAGGAAAGTGCGGTCTCTCCAAATGCATCACTCGGTACCTGCTGGGAATGGCAGCGGCCGATCTCCTGGTCGTTATCTCTGACCCTCTGCTGAAGTGGACTGTTTTCATATACTTCAGGTCTTCCTTCCTCTATAGTACTCCCGTTTGTAGGGTTGTTCGTTGCCTGCTGTTAGCAAGCACCGGGGTCTCTGTCTGGCTGACAGTCGCGTTCACCTGTGACAGATTTGTGGCCATTTGTTGTGAAAAGCTGAAAACTAAATATTGTACCGAAAGAACGGCGGCTGTGGTTATCGGGACAGTGAGTGTTCTGGGCTGTTCAGAAAGTGTCCCTTTCTACTTGACATTGGAGCCTTTGGTGATAATTGATGGAGTTTTCTATGGCTGTGTCACCAAAGAGAGTTTCTATACGTCTCCCTCGTGGGCCGCACTTCTTGTGATTCATCGCATTTTCATGCCTTGTCTCCCGTTTGTTCTGATTTTATTGCTTAATGCTCTGACAGTTAGACGGATTTTTTCCGCTAATAAAGTCCGGATGGGGCTCCGGGGCCGCAGTAACGGAAAGAATGACAAGGACCCGGAGATGGAGAACCGAAGGAAATCGGTGGTTCTACTATTCAGTATAACCGGTAGTTTTATATTTCTGTGGTTAACTCTGCTGGTTTTTGATCTCTACGTACTGATTGCAAACATCCCTCGTTACACGGGCACGGATCCGATTTATATCGCAGAATCCACGGCGACGATGCTGCAGATCCTCAGCTCCTGCACCAACACATGTATTTACGCCGTGACTCAGAGCAAGTTCAGAGAGGAGCTGAAGAACGCGGTGAAATACCCGCTGAAACTGTTAACCAAATTCCTTAAATAATAGAGCGACTTGTTGGTTTCTGCCGGAGATTTCAGTCAAACACCTTGTTTCCTCCATAATCTATCCACTTGCCGATATGTAGAACCACGGGTAACAACTGAGCGCTCTGAAATGCGCATGCGTTTTGCGATGATATATTTCACTCGCTGTTTACCCCGTACAGGTGAAATGTGTCCTTCATCAAATATGTAATATGTAGCGATCACCTCAGCTGTAATGGAGGGTCTATAGTCAGGTCCCGCCCGTTCTATTTTAATAATCTCCATCACATATGACAGCGTTTTACTCTGGGTTGGTCCAGTTAGGAAGAATCCTCTCCCTTTTCTCCATTCTCTCCGTTTTTTCTGATTCATCCTTTTCAGTGACGCTCACGGTGTTTTACTCCCAATATCTCTCACGTTGAACTCGCTCTCTCGTTCCTCCACGCCGGTGAGGGGAACGTGATTCGACTGAAACATAGCGCAGTGTGTGTGTGTGTGTGTGTGTGTGTGTGTGTGTGTGTGTGTGTGTGTGTTTGTGTGTCTGTGCAGGGATCTGTCTGTCACAGGACCTGAGTCCCCAAGCGGAATGTTATGATTCTATGTTATATATCTACCCTCTACTCTCCTTTACCCTTTATATACTTAACAATCTTTTAGTATCTTCTTTGATAGTAGTCGGCATTTTCCTCTCATAATTCATAGTTTCCTTCAGAATGAGCTTCTTAGTTTCCTTCTGTATGTTTTTAAAAGCTCCACAATCCTCTATCTTCCCACTAGCTCAGGCTTCCTTGCATGCCCTCTCTTTTGCTGTTAGATTGGCTCTGACTTCACTTGTCAGCCACGGTGGTGACCTTCTTCCCTTCGAAAATGTGGTTTTGTGCAGGACTTGCAGCTTTAGTTTTTGGTCTTGTTTGTCTGGTGGATTTGGAGCTCCTTTCCAGGGAATGCGCTAAGACAGAAGTGCGATATTAATACGCAGCAGCCTCTCCGGACTCTGGATTGGGGATTGCCAAGCGTTATGTGGACTTTCTGGTGTAGTTTGTTTTGTCATGTGCTTTTGTGGTATCATTCTGGAGGAACGTTGTCTCATTTTTTAACTACATCGCATTTGTGTTTTCGAAATGACAATAATCTGAAATGGATTCGTATTTGGAAATTTATCTGTCTTGCACTTCCCTCATTTTTCGCACAAGCTCCGGCCATTGCTTCTCTACCGTACTTCCTGCAAGTGTCCCTTTCCAGTCACATTCTGTCAGTTCCCCTCTTCTACATTGTAATTTCCTTTATTCCACTGAAACACCGCCGCCGTGGAATTTTGTTTCTTTTTCTCAAATTTCAATGCAAGTTCAATCATATTGTGATCACTGTTCCCTAAAAGTTCATGAACCTTGAGCTCACCTCCGGACCATTGCACAACACAGAATGCAGCAGAGTCTATCCTATAATGGGTTTCAGCAACAAGCTGTTCTGAAAAGCCATCCCTTAGACAATCTACAAACTCTGTCTCTTGGGGTCCAGTACTGTTTCTCCCAATCTACTTTCATGTTGAAATCGCCGACGATGATCATGACACACCCCTCTGACTGCCCTTTTGTATCTCCTTCTGTAATTTGTAAACCACATCCCGGCTTTTGTTTGGAGGCCTGTATACAACTGTCATTAGTGACCTCTTACCCTTGTCATTTCTTAACTCAGCCCATAAGGACGCCACACCTTCCGAGCCTATATCATCCTGTTCCAATGAAATAACATTATACACAGGACCAAACCACCCGCTCTGCCTACTGACCTAACTTTCCGATACACCGTATATCATTGGACGTTCAGACCCCAATGGCAGCCATCCAATAGCCATGTTTCAGAGGAACCAACAGTAAAAACGAGATCTATCGAAGTCTAGGGGTAAATGACTTGTCGTAAGAGAATACAGAGTTCAGGTCAGTTCTCGCTGAGGTAGTTGTTGTGTTGCAATGTTGGGGAGAGAGAGAGAGAGAGAGAGAGAGGGAGAGAGAGAGAGAGAGAGGGGGGGAGAGAGAGGGGAGAGAGAGAGAGGAGAGAGAGAGAGAGAGAGAGAGAGAGAGAGAGAGAGAGAGAGAGAGGGAGAGAGAGAGGAGAGAGAGAGAGAGAGAGAGAGGGAGAGAGAGAGAGGAGAGAGAGAGAGAGAGAGAGAGAGATGAGCAACGCAGCAGGCAAACCATCCGTCGTCTAGTTCCGTTGTACCGTTGGGGTAATCGGTTTTGACCCTTTCGTTCCAGGCTTGACCGTTCCTCGGTGATGGACTCGTCACCCAGGCAAGGGCGGACACACACACGTCCCCACTGGGCTGCCTTCATACACCGTGTCCCAGAGCGATTCTCCTGAACCGTTCCTCCAGTCCCCATTTTCCTGTGGGTGCACAACACTCTTTTCAATGTCCACTGGGGTGTCTGAAGGTGTCTCCCCAGACCCGGCTTTTATCCCCACTGACTGGGTATCAGCTATCCATCAACTCCACATGTCCATGTCCATCAAACCAGTCCACTCCCTGCTCTCTCCTCAGGAATGTAAACGAGCAAAGGAGAGTCCTTGTAGAACAAGGTAAATAATAATTGAAGAAGCCATAATACGTAAATCCTTCGTCTCACTCTCTTATCTGTAGCAGAAGTCTGTTCTTCATCTTTTTCTCTCTCTCATTAGCAGCATATTTCCCGGGGGTGGGGGAGCGGGGTTCAGCTCTGGATCCCATTTCCATCTGGTTCGTTCAGCACAAGTAACAAGTCCATGCTGCCTATATTTATTGTAGATCTCCCTCTTTTTCCGAACCAAGTTTCCAATATGCCTTGAAAACCATGGCGCTCTCAAACTTTTAGCATTTCCTTTTAACCTAACAGGAACATAAATATTCTGTACACTCAAAATTTCACCTTTAAATAACCTCCATTTCTCTATTACATCCTTCCCATAAAACAAATTGTCCCAATCCACTCCTTCTAAATTCTTTCGCATCTCCTCAAAGTTATCCTTTCTCCAATCTAAAATCTACACCCTTGGCCCAGTCCTATCCTTCTCCATAATTATATTGAAACTAATCGTGTTGTTATCACTGGACCCGAAGTGCTCCCCAACACATACGTCCGTCACCTGACCTATCTCATTCCCTAATAGGAGATCCAACACTGCTTCCTTCTCTAGTCGGTACCTCTATGTATTGCTGCAAAAAAAAAAACTATCCTGCACACATTTTTCAAACTACAAACCATCTACCCCTTTAAGAGTATGTGCTTTTCAGTCTATGTCCGGAAAATTAAAATCTCCCACAATCACAACCTTCTGCTTACTATAAATATCTGCTATCTCTCTGCACATTTGCTCCTCCAATTCTCGCTCCCTATTAGGTGTTCTATAAAACACCACTATAAGTGTTACTACACCTTTCCCATTCCTCAATTCCACCCAAATATTTCCTTAGATAAGCCCTCTAGTCTATCCTGCCAAAGCACCGCTGTAATATCTTCTCAGACAAGCAATGCAACACCTCCTTCTCTTTTTACTTCGATTCTATCAAACCTGAAGCAACGAAATCCAGGAATATTTAGTTGCCAGTCAGACCCCTCCTGCTATCATGTTTCACTAATAGCTACAACATCATATTTCCAGTTATTAACCCATGGAATATTGTATTCCATCTGCACATTTTTGCTCTTTCTTCAAATTTGCCTGTGTCCTTCTGCAATCACATTGTCTCCTCAGCACTACCAACGCTTCCACCTATCTTTCACAAATTTGTCCCATAGCCCGAACTTCGGACGGGATCCACGTCCGGTTTACCTTGGTTGTGTCAAGCATGAGAATCGTTGGATGTTGTGCTCTTGGATTTTCAGAAGGCCTTTGAGAAGGTGCCATTCATCGGCTGTTTAACCAGAAATGGCATAAGACCATGAGACCATAATATGTAGGAGTAGAATTAAACCATTTGTTACATCGAGCGCGCTTTGCCATTCCATCATGGCTGATCCAATTTTCCTTTCAGCTGCAGTCTTCTGTCTTCCACCCTCATCCGATCATGTCCTGAACAATGTGGAATATATCACACAGTGCATTAAATATACAGAAATACTTGGAGTACACATATGACTGTGGTAAATAATTCCACTGATTCACAACTCTCTGGCTGAGGGAATTCTTACTCAATTCTGCTTTTAAAGGATTGCCTTCCATAAAATCCTCTCCACATCCACTCTATCAAGACCTTTCACTATTCGATAGTTTCCTATTTTTTTCTGCATTCCAGTGAATACAGACCCAAAGCGATCAAACGTTCTTCAGATGGCACGCCATCCAATCCTTGAATCGCATTCTTGAAACTGATTTGAACAAACTCCAGTCAAACACATCTACGATAAGGAACTGCTCATAATACTCCAGTACTTTATAAAGTTTCAACTTTATTTTCTTGCTTCTATCTTCTGGTTCTCAGGAAATCCACGCTCACATTGCACGCCTTCTTCACCGCAGACTCCACCTGCAAATTCCCCTTTATGGACTGTTACACAGGAGCTCCCAGGTCCCTTTGCGGCTGAGCTTCTGTATGTATTTTCTGTTTACATTTCGAAAAGATTCAAAGCTTTAATTTCTTCTACCAATATGCTGATCCTGTGCAGTGGCCCCTCCATGGCGGACGGTGATGCTTTCAGTCGGAATGCTCTCCACGGTACATCTGTCGAAATGTGCGAGTGTCCTCCGTGACAGACCGATTCCTCTCAAACTCTGAATGAACTATCGCCGCAGTCGTGCTCCCTTTGAGATTGAATCAATATATTGGACCCGTGATGGATCTTCAAAGAGGTTAACACCAGTGAAATTGAAACTGCTCACTCCCTCCACTTCCGGTCTGTAACGAGAGGACTGTTGGATGGTCCATCGACCTCGCCTTTCTAAGCACAGAGACTGAGGGGAGATCTGGCGGAACATGATAGAGTTATGAGAAGCCAAGAAGGTTAATTATTGTGGCCAAGGTAGAAATATCTAGTGTTTGATGGTCTGTATTTAACACCAGAGGACAGTAGCTTAGAGGAGATGCGGGACAAGTTTGGATTTTCCACAGATAATGGTGGGTGACTGGAAAATCTGTCCTGTGTGGCAGTCGGTAATACATTGTGGTTTACGACGTTGTTGGCGTAGCACATGAACACGCAGTGGATGATTGGAGATGGGTCATGTACAGTCAACAGAGTTTAGTCTCATTCGGTATCTTGTTGAGCGCAGGAGTGGTGAATCACAGGGCTTGTTCCTGTTCTCTGTTGTTCCATGATCCCAACACGTCCAGGTGATGTGTTCACATTGTGATATCAGTCTATTCATCATCTTCGGTCCATTCAACCCCATTCATCTCGTTCTTCTGCACTGATGGGTGTAACATAGTACATTGTATCCTGCAACACAGGAGCAACTCTTCCGCCCATCATGTCCCTGACGAGGGGAACATTCCCGGCTGGTCAGTGACGTAATCAGTGACGCCAAATTCTCAGGATTATTCCATCAACCGCGTGCTGCAGTGTGTAGCTTTGGATGATTCCAAATGTGAAACTTGAGCTCCCCTCCCATTCCCACTCACAAACTCTCTCAGTGCTGCACAGAACAAGGCTGTCACAATTTTATCAATGAAAAATGCATGGCATATTGCAGAGCAGTCTGAAGCTGTCATAAGTAAATCGAAATGAATATTATATTTTTGTGAGTGGGAAATAACTCTAGTTAATTCATGGTCAGGTGCACACTGAGGAATATGTGACAGAATCGGCAAATATAAGAGTGCAGAATACAGGGTGAAGGGCGCATTTAGAACTGTGAGAGAAATGTCTACACCAGGGGTGATTGATAATTTCGTGGCCTGAGGTAGAAGGAGTCAACATTGGAAAACTAGTGCATTTATTTTTCAATGAGTTATGATGAGTTATTAACTTCAAACTTTCTACATAATCACTCAAAGTGCTGAAATGCACGTGCATGTAACGTGAACTGTATAATTCATCTCCTTCGAACTCATCAATCACCCCTGCTGTGGACCACTTCTGGAGGTCCAGGACGGCGACTTCTACAATGAAGGAATCCGTACGCTTCACGACCGCTGGACTAAGTGTGTAAATGTAGGAAGGGACCATGTTGAAAAAAAATGGTCCTTAACAAAATGGGTTCTACATTAACCCACAAGCTTATCAATCACCCCTTGTAACTCCTGCTCAAACATGAAACTTGGTGCTTCTAATAGTTTTATTTCGTTCAGTTTATTAATCTAGTTATGCACTTATCTGATTAAATTATTTAAAATATTTATTTGCCTTATTTTCATTCAACATTTCAGAGATTGTTTGGTCAAACCACAGAAATTTTACAGATCGAGTACTGTTCTATTGGCTCTATGTGTGAACAAGAGTCGCAAGCACAAAAATGCCGGGCCGAATGGTCTGTTTTGCCGCATGACTCTATTAAACAGGATGTACTGCTTCGTACAGCCGTCATTATTCATCAGTGCACTGTCTCTCTCACAATTTTAACATAAATCGACTGCAGGAGACTTTTGTTCTAAAAATAGCTCAGGGAATAAGGAATCTATTTTAAGAGTATTTTCTGAATTTGAGGAACAGCGGAAAAGAATGAGGAAGATAGACCCGCACACAATGAATCAGAGGCTCACAGGTACAGCACTGAGAAGACACACGTAATGCTCGAGAAGAGACGAACAGATAAAGAATGACACCCATAATCCCCACTTTCAAACTGCAGTAGAGACGGACAGATACAGAATGAAATGTACTATCTCATACTGAACCAGAAAGTGATACATACAGAAGCCCACACTCTCAATCTAGAAAATGAACCCCATACTCTCACATTGCACTAGAGCCAGGTGGATCTAAAATGAACCACACTTCACCGGCGGCAATCAAGTATAAATTTAAACTAACATTTTCATATTATTCGACTGAATGTCTCCAGTTGGTTGATTGTCTCTGCACTGCTGTCGTTCTCTCTCACTAGTTATTCATTTCATGTGAAATGCACAGAAACTCGCTTTTCATTTTCAGCTAGAAGCCTACTGCATAATAAACACTTTGCTCTCCGGTAGGCTGAGTTATTACGCTACACTCTCACAACTCACTATTCTTTTTTTTTCTCTCTCTCGATTCTGCAACTTGGTCCTGCGGCTATTTAAATGTCTCTTCTGTCCCTTTACCGATGATGTGATCGGTCGTACAATACCCTGTTTAACGGTTTCAGTGAGGGAAGATAAATGAACGGTGGGGCAGGGCAATAATTCAAATCATGCACTGTTGTGTGTTTGTGTGCGTGTGTGTGTGTGTGTGTGTGTGTGTGTGTGTGTGTGTGTGTGTGTGTGTGTGTGTGTGTGTGTGTGACCTTACCCGGCGGTCCTGCATTTATTTCCACAAGGGCACCTGGGAGAGAATGACAAGGACACATGTGTTTTTTATGTTAAAGCAGCAGATGAAGACCTCTGTGTACCGAGTGGAATCTACACTTGACAGAGAATATTCTGTTGAATGATGCCGTTATTTACACCAGAGACAAACGTGTTGATGTTTGCGCTCGTAACCCACAGGGCCGTGAATGGTCTTATCCGACCATTATATTCCTGCAGTGATTGAACGCCACAGTATTTCAGCCTCTCACTGGTCCGCAGGTAGATTCAACAGAGAAGACAGTTTAAGAGATGGGGGGAGGGGTGTACATGGACATATCTGGACTTCATAGTTACGGAAGTAATTATAATCATGGAGAAGCTGATCACAATGACGAGAACACTGATGTCCTCCAAGGTTGATGGAGATCTGGACAGGGTGTCTCTGTACACAGCGGATATGTTTTCTATCTGATGGCACATAGTGGGACGGGGTGGGGTGGGGTGTGTTTCGTGTCTAATGGGGAACTGGACAAGGTGTCTCTGTACACAGCGGGTATGTTTTATATCCGATGGCACATAGTGGGACGGGGTGGGGTGGGTTTGGTGTCTGATGGGGAACTGGACAGGGTGTCTCTGTATACAGCGAGTATGTTTTATATATGATGACACATAGTGGGACGGGGTGGGGTGGGTTTGGTGTCTGATGTGGAACTGGACAGGGTGTCTCTGTACACAGCGGATATGTTTTATATCTGATGACACATAGCGGGACGGTGTGGGGAGGGTTTGGTGTCTGATGGAGAACTGGACAGGATGTTTCAATACACAGAGGGTATCTTTTATATCTGATGGCACACAGTGGGACAGGGTGCGATGGGTTTGGTGTTTGATGGGGAACTGGACAGGGTGTTTCTGTACAGAGCGGGTATGTTTATATATCTGACAGCACATAGTGGGAATGGGTGTGGTGGGTTTGGTGACAGAACGGTCAAAGTGGAGCTGCTGTGTAAAAATAAAATGTAAGTCTGCTGGAGGAGACTGGGAGTGGATTTCATGTGTCCCTGGATCCAAACAGAGGGGAAACCGGATCTAATTATAGATGTAATATCAGGCCTTACACTGGAAATTGCTGAAAATGCTGGCAGCATCGTTTCCTGAATGCTTGTGGAAAGTGAATCAGAGTGAAGGTTTCAGTTTGGAAAATGGGAACAGTCGTGACCGCTGTCAATACAACTGTGGAGTGTTGGAAATAGAGCCGCTCATTGCTCACTTACTGGTCTCATGACACATTTTGCTCCAATTACACAGAGGGAACTGACTGAGGGAATGCCAATGATGCTGACGTGTTACTGTTCCATCCCCACATCATTTTCACCTGAGACACTGCCGGTGATGTAATTTGTTTGTTCAGTAACAATGGTCAGAGGTGGGACCTTTTCACTGGAGATCGATCCCCTGTATAAATCAGAGCCTGTTGCAGTACATCAGCCCAGAGTGTCTTGTTGCGCAATCGCACATAGTGGGACGCACAATCGCGTTCACTGCGTAACTCAAATGGGAAATCCAGTAACCTGGCGGATTGAAAACATTTACTACCCTGTTATTTCAGCCGTTGGAATTCCCGGTAAGCCGCTGTCACTCCTGTAATCGTCAGGAACTGAGAGTTAATTCCGATGTTCTGAAGTGTTTCTCTCGCAACTTGTTTCCACAGCCACCTGTCCAGTACCCGCATTTCAGTCATGGACGGAAGGCGCTGACAATATTAATCCCATTCCATTCGTAGCAGGAAGCGCTCCATATTGGAGCCGAGATGCTGCCTTTGACTGATATCCTCTCCGCTGTCTCGATGTCCTGTAAATACTGTGAAGAAAATGTCTACACAGGAGGACACCGAGATGGACTGCATCCGTGGGAGCTATCCGACCTTCTGTTTTCTCCGTATAAATCGACTGAGAATTTTTTGACTGGGTGATGGAACAACGCGAATGGCTCATTTATGTTAGAAATATGAGCAGAGGGAACCGCCGATGTGGATTTCATTTCATTCCTGTGCGGCTCAGACCAGTGACGTTGGTATATCATACCCATTCGTTACTGAGGACACGAAGCGTTTAACCATCTGTCATCTGGTCCGTTCTGGGAATTCACCCAGATTGAACCCATTTACAAAACTCGCGGAGAGTTCTCTATCACGCCGATATTGCACACTGTCAGCGGGTTCATATGTTCTGGGTCCAGTTTCCATCATTTGTAGTAGAGTAAAAACACACGATGAACGCTTATAATAATAATTAAGCTCTATTGCCCTGACAGGTCACTAATTTCTCTGCTCCTTTCCCTCCATCTTGCAGTGAACCTGGTGGCGATTGTTATCCTGTCCCGAGGAAAGTGCGGTCTCTCCAAATGCATTACTCTCTACCTGCTGGGAATGGCAGCGGCCGATCTCCTGGTCGTTATCTCTGACCCTCTGCTGAAGTGGACGGTTCTCATATACTTTAGTTCTTCCTTCCTCTATTGGACTACCATTTGGAGGGTTGTTCGTTGCCTGGTCATAGGAAGCACCGGGGTCTCTGTCTGGCTGACAGTCGCGTTCACCTGTGACAGATTTGTGGCCATTTGTTGTGAAAAGCTGAAAACAAAATATTGCCGCGAAAGAACGGCGGCTGTGGTAATCGGGACAGTGAGTGTTCTGGGCTGTTCAGAAAGTGTCCCTTTCTACTATACGTTGGAGCCTTTGGTGATAATTGATGAAGTTTTCTATGGCTGTTTGCCCAAAGAGATCTTCTATACGTCCCCCACGTTGGTCGCACTTCGCATAACTCATCGCCTCTTAATCCCGTTTGTTCTGATTTTATTGTTCAATTCTCTGACAGTTAGACGGATTATTTCCGCCAATAAATTCCGGATGGGCATCCGGGGCCGCAGTAACGGGAAGAATGACAAGGACCCGGAGATGGAGAACCGAAGGAAATAGGTCGTTTTACTATTCAGTATAACCAATATGTTTTATATTTCTGTGGTTAACACTGGTGGTTTATGATATCTACGTACTGATTGCAAACATCACTCGTTACTCGGACGCGGATCCGATTTATGTCCCAGAATCCACGGCGGAGATGCTGCAGATTCTCAGCTCCTGCACAGTGACTCAGAGCAAGTTTAGAGAGGAGCTGAAGAATGCGGTGAAACACTCGCTGAAACTGTTAACTAATTTCGGCAAGTCCTGGAGCGACCAGTCAGTTTCTGCAGTGGAATTAAATCAATCGCCATTTTCCCATAAGCTCTCCATTTGCCGATATGTAGAACCCCGGTTAGCAACTGAACACTTAGAAATACGCGTGCGTTTAGTGGTGATATATTACACTCGCTGTCTACCGCGTATAGGGGAAATTTGTCTTTCATCATATATGTAATATTTAGGGATCTCCCGAGCTGTAATTCACGGGAAGGGACGGGAACTGTTCATTGATGTACCGCCTGTTTTACTCTCACTGAGCTGTAATTCTCCCCGATGGACGCTCTGTGGGACACGGGAAGGGCCGGGAACTGTTCACTCATGTACCGCCTGTTTTACTCTCACTGAACTGTAATTCTCCCCGATGGACGCTCTGTGGGACACGGGAAGGGACGGGAACTGTTCACTCATGTACCACCTGTTTTACTTTCACTGAGCTGTAATTCTCCCCAATGGACGCTCTGTGGGACACGGAAAGGGACGGGAACTATTCACTCATGTACCGTCTGTTTTATTATCACTCCCCGTTCGGTCTTATTTTCCGTTCCGGTGTGGCTCACGGTTTGTTACTCGGGGCTTGTCCAGTCAGAATGGATCAACTCTTCTTTCTCCATCCTTTCCGCTGTTTCTCATTAGTGATGCTCAGGATGTTTTGCTCCCAGTCTATCTCTCTCGATCCCATTGATTCCAGCGTAAACTCCCCCGCTTATGTCTTCTCCCTCGCCGATATACAAATTCCGAATGGTGAGTTGCAGCACGAGGAACCATTTTCGGATTCACACAACGGGGTCACATGTGTTTTATTTTCTTTTCCTACGTTCTGTCCATCTCCGGGCTGCTCTCTCTTTGACCTTTCATATCTCCGCCGTTATCTCGCTTCACATCCTCAGGCTCCGTGACAATCTGCTTCCTCACTTCTCCCTCTGTTGTCTGTTTCCCTCTGTCCACACGCCCGGTCCGCTACTGAACTGAATAAAGCTCTTTGCAGTACATGGGAACATATATTTACACTGATAAAAAATATACTTTGAACTTTGAAGAACTGAAGCAACAGGAACATGAATTTGATTTTTTTTTTGTCTCTCCCAGGGATCTAACTGGATTCTGCTTGGCAGTGTCATCTATATTTGAAAATAAAAATGATACTGGAAAGCCGAATTAAAAAGAGACGGCTGCAATTACCGTTCTTCACGAGGGGAATAAAGAAACAATACCTCTTGTCTGATGATTGGAGGGCCGTGTCTTTTACATTGATCATTTGACGTGACAAGCCACACATCGAATGGCACTGTTCATGGGTTGGAGCGCACCACACAATGGGTTCATCACACAGTGTGGTGTTTGATACTGTGTACGCTCCCCGATCCCTTAATATCTATTATATTCCAGTAGGCACATCACAGTGTCCAACTTGGACATTGTGCATATGTGGGGGAGTTTATCCAGTGCACGGTCATTATATTGCCATTATATTTCTGTATACGCAGCGTTTGTCTGAAGCTGCCGTGGGCCCTTTTCATATTTGGACATAGTTCCTATAAATTCAGCTCAGTATTTATTCAAAGAGTGGCTGCGTAATTTCTTAAGGAGAGATGGGAATAGTTAATGAGTCGGCCATTTTAAAGGTGGTTGTTTAATGAGCTGGTGCAGACCAGAAACACAGTGTGTATCTGTTTGGTTTGAATGAGCTGTTACTGCGTGGTTACATTTATTAAAATTGATTATAAATTCCATGGTCACAACGTAATCATTTGCCTCGGTTAATTCACCTATGATCTTCCTTCGAGCATTTAGCATCTCTTGCTGCGTATTATAGCTGCCGTATGTCATTTCCCAATCACAATCAGATATATCGTCACTGACCTGTCGTTCGTAATAGTTGTTTTTAATGACAGCAGGATTAACCGATGTGGTGTTTGTAGCAGGAAGTTGTCAGACCGAGAAAGATGGAGTCATCATGAGGAACACAGAGACAGAGACAAGCTCTGGGGAAAATTCACAAGACCATTGAGCACCATGGAGACACGAGAGACGCCAGATACGTATATCGAAAATAAGAATTTGTTGCAGGAACTCATCGGGCCAGGTAACTAATGTGTGCGGGGGAAATGGACAGTGAATATTTTGTGTTCCAGCTCTTCCCAAAGGGTTTGAACTACCAATACAAATGAGACGGAGGTGAAAGAGGGAGGGTGGACTGGGGAAGGCGTTAATCCCCTCTAGATATCACTGCTGCACAGCCCTGTTCACTTTATCATGCTCAAGGTAAATCCTCCAACCCTTCCTTCTAAATCCCTGTGTTCTGAGGTTACCATCCGAGATCCCTCTTTCATTTGAGACTGGAAAGTAAACACATATATGCAGCTGTAGGCTCTTCAGCCTCTCAAACCAGTCCTGACAGTCGATACTATCTATGAACATTTATCATCTCACATCTTCTCTCATGATTCATGTCCACATTTTTCTGAATCCCCAGTCTTTGAAAATGTATCCCCTTCTTCATTACGTACAGTCAGTTATTTAATCTCAGCAAACCTCTAAGGTAGAGAATTCTAGGCTTTCTACAAGTATGTGAAGAGCAAGAGGATAAGACGTAAAAGTATAGGACCTATTAAATGCGACAGTGGGAAGATGTGTATGGAACAGAAGGAAATAGCAGAGATCCACAATGAATTCTTTACTTCAGTATTCACGATAGAAAAGGATCTTGGTGATTGTAGTAATGACTTGCAGCAGACTGAAAAACTTGGGCATGCAGATATTAAGAAAGAGGATGAGCTGGAGCTTTTGGAAAGCATCAAGTTCGATAAGTATCCGGGACAGGATGGGATTTACCCCAGGCTACTGTGGGAGGAGAGGGAGGATATTGCTGAGCCGCTGGCGATGATCTTTGCATCATCAATGGAGACGGGAAAGGTTCCGGAGGATTGGATGTTTGCGGATGTTGTTCCTTTATTCAAGAAAGGGAGTAGAGATAGCTCAGGAAATTATAGACCAGTGAGTCCGAACTCACTGGTAAGTTGATGGAGAAGATCCCGAGAGGCAGGATTTATGAACATTTGGAGAGGCATAATATGATTAGAAATAGTCAGCATGGCTTTGTCAAGGGCAGGTCGTGCCTTACGAGACTGATTGAATTCTTTGGGGATGTAACTAAACACATTGATGAAGGTAGAGTAGTAGATGTAGTGTATATGGATTTTAGCAAGGCATAAGGTACTCCATGCAAGGCTCATTGAGAAGGTAAGGAGGCATGGGATGCAAGGGGACATCGCTTTGTGGATCCAGAAATGGCTTGCCCACAGAAGGCAAAGAGTGGTTGTAGATGCGTCATGTTCTACATGGAGGTCGGTCACCAGTGGAGTTCCTCAGGAATCTCTTCTGGGACCCGTAATCTTCGTGATTTTTATAAATAACCTGGATAAAGGAGTGAAGGGATGAGTCAGTAAGTTTGCTGACGACACAAAGGTTGAATGTGTTGTGGATACTGTGGACGACTGTCAGCGGTTACAGTGGGACATTGACAGGATGCAAAACTGGGCTGAGAACTGGCAGATGGAGATCAACCCAGATAAGTGTGAAGAGGTCCATTTTGGTAGGTCAAATATGACGGCAGCATATCGTTTTAGTGGTAAGACTCTTGGCAGTGTGGAGGATCAGAGGGATCTTGGGGTCCGAGTCCAAAGGACGCTCAAAGCAGCTGCGCAGGTTGACACTGTGGTTAAGAAGGCGTATGGTATCTTGGCCTTCATCAAGCGTGGAATTGAAGTTAGACAATGGATAATAGACAATAGACAATAGGTGCAGAAGTAGACCATTCGGCCCCTCGAGTCTGCACCGCCATTCTGAGATCATGGCTGATCATTCACTATCAATACCCAGTCCCTGCCTTGTCTCCATATCCATTGATTCTCCTATCCATCAGATATCTATCTAGCTCCTTCTTGAAAGCATCCAGAGAATTGGCCTCCACCGTCTTCCGAGGTAGTGTATTCCACACCTGCACAACTCTCTGGGAGAAGAAGCTCTTCCTCAACTCTGTTTTAAATAACTGACCTCTTATTCTCAATCCATGCCCTCTGGTACTGGACTCTCCCAACCTCTGGAACTTATTTCCTGCCTCAATCCTATCAAATCCTTTAATTATCTTAAACGTTTCAATCAGATCCCCTCTCAATCTCCTCAATTCCAACGTGTACAAGCCCAATCTCTCCAATCTCTCTGCGCAAGACAACCCTGCCATGCCAGGAATCAAACTAGTGAATCTACGCTGCACTTCCTCAACTGCCAGAACGTCCTTCCTGAAACCTGGAGACCAAAACTGTACACAATATTCCAGGTGTGGTCTCACCAGGGCCCTGTACAAATGCAAAAGGACATCCTTGCTCTTGTATTCAATTCCCCTTGTAACAAAGGCCAATATTCCATTTGCCCTCTTCACTGCCTGTTGCACTTGCTCATTCACCTTCATTGACTGGTGAACTAGGACTCCTAGGTCTCTTTGCATTTCTCCCTTACCTAACTCTACACCGTTCAGACAATACTTTGCCCTCTTCTTCCTGCTTCCAAAGTGGATAACTTCACATTTATTCACATTGAATGACATCTGCCAAGTATCTGCCCACTCACTCAGCCTACCCAAGTCTCCCTGTATTCTCCTAACTTCCTCTTTGCATGTCACACTGCCACCCAGTTTAGTATCGTCAGCAAACTTGCTGATATAGTTTTCAATGCCCTCATCTAAATCATTGACATAAATCGTAAAGAGCTGTGGTCCCAATACAGAGCCCTGTGGTACCCCACTAGTCACCTCCAGCCAGTCCGAGAAACACCCATTCACTGCTACCCTTTGCTTTCTATCTGCCAACCAGTTTTCTATCCATGTTGAAACCCTGCCCCCAATGCCATGCGCTCTGATTTTACTCACCAATCTCCTATGTGGCACCTTATCGAATGCCTGCTGAAAATCTAGGTACACAACATCCACTGGCTTACCTCGTCTAACATCCTTGTTACATCCTCAAAAAACTCCAACAGATTAGCCAAGCATGATTTGCCCTTGGTAAATCCATGCTGGCTCGGCCTAATCCTACTTCTGCCATCTGGATGTGCCACTATTTCGTCATTAATAATGGACTCAAGCATCTTCCCCACGACTGACGTTAGGCTAACAGGGCGATAGTTCTCCGTTTTCTCCTTCCCTCCCTTCTTGAAAAGTGGGATAACATTAGCCACTCTCCAACCTTCAGGAACTAATCCTGAATCTAAGGAACATTGGAAAATGATTACCAATGCATCCGCAGTTTCCTGCGGCACCTCTTTTAGAACCCTTGGATGCAGACCATCTGCACCCGGGGATTTATTAGCCTTCAGTCCTACTAGTCTACTCATCACAGTTTCTTTCTTAATGGCAATCTGTCTCAATTCCTCTGATATCTTATGACCCTGGCCCATCCATGCATCTGGGAGATTGCTTGTGTCCTCCCTGGTGAAGACAGATCTAAAGTACGCATTAAATTCTGTTGCCATTTCCCTGTTTCCCATAACAATTTCTCCCATTTCATTCTTCAAGGGGCCAACATTGTTCTTAACTATCTTCTTTCTCTTCACATAGCTAAAAAAGCTTTTACTGTCCCCTTTTATATTCCTGGCTAGACTGAGCTCATACCTGATTTTTTCTCTCCGTGTTGCTTTTTTAGTTAAGATCTGCTGCTCCTTAAAACTTTCCCGATCATCTGTATTCCCACTCATCTTAGCCCTGTCATACTTCTTTTTCTTTAATGCTATACAATCTCTGACTTCCTTTGTCAACCACTATGGCCCCTCCCCCCTCTTTGAATCCTTCCTTCTCATTGGAATGAACTGCTTTTGCATCTTTTGTATTATGCCCAAGAATATCTGGCACTGCTGATCCACTGTCTTTCCTGCCAGGGCATCCGCCCATTTAACTTTGGCCAGCTCTTCCCTCATGGCTCCGTAGTCTCCTTTATTTAATTGCAACACTGACACCTCTGATCTGCCCTTAACCCTCTCAAATTATAGATTAAAAACTTATCATGTTATGATCACTACTTCCTAATGGCTCCTTTACTTCAAGATCACTTATCAATTCCTGTTCATTACACATCACCAATTCCAAAATACCCTCGTTCCAGGTTGGCTCAAGCACAAGCTGTTCCAAAAAATACATCCCGTAGACACTCCACAAACTCCCTATCCTGGGGTCCAGCACCGACCTAATTCTCCCAGTTCACCTGCATGTTGAAATCTCCCATAACGACTACATTACCTTTAGCACATGCCAATGTTAACTTCCTAATCAACTTGTACCCAATATCCACGCTACTGTTTGGGGGACTGTACACAACACACATTAGGGTCTTTTGACCATTACTGTTCCTCAGCTCAATCCACACAGACTCTACTTCCCCTGTTCCCAAGTCACCTCTTGCTAAGGACTGAATCTCATTCCTCACCAACAGGGTCACCCCACGCCCTCTTCCCATATTTCTGTCTCTACGATAGCACGTATACCCTGGTACACTCAATTCCCAGGCCTGATCCCCTTGCAGCCATTTCTCCGTTATCCCAACAATATCGTAGTTCCCCATATTCATCTGAGCTTCAAGCTCATCTTTCTTATTTCTGACACTACGCGCATTCAAGTATAGAATTCTTATCCCATTCCTCCTCTCTTTGCTTAAAACACTGTCTACTGTACCTAACCCAGCTCCTTGAACTTCCATCGGACTAATTGCACCCTGAATTTTGATGACCTTCTCAAGATCACCCAAACCTTCCACACTTTTAACCCCATGCTCCTTCTGACCAACCCTCGGGATCTGGATCCCTGCCCCCTGCACATCTAGTTTAAACCCCCCCCCCCCCGAGCAGCACTGGCAAACACTCCTGCAAGAATGTTAGTACCCCTCCGGTTCAGATGTAGACCGTCCCTTCGAAACAGATCCCAATGTCCCTGGAACAAAGACCAATTGTCCAAAAACCTGAACTCTTCCTTCCTGCACCATGCTCTCAGCCTCGTATTAATGTGCATATTCATTCTATTCTTCGCCTCACTCGCACGTGGCACATGTAGCAATCCCGAGATTGTCACCCTGGAGGTCCTGCCTTTCAGCTTCACTCTTAACTCCCTGAACTCTATAAGCTGGACCCACTCGCTCACCTTAACTACATCGTTGGTCCCTACATGGACCACTACATCTGGGTTCATACCCTCGTTCTCAAGAATAGCCTGCACCCGATCTGAGATGTCCCGGACCCTGGCACCAGGGAGGCAACATACCATCCGAGACTCCCGATCTGCCCCACAAAATCTCCTATCTGCCCCCCTAACTATAGAATCCCCTAAAACTATCGCTCTCTTCTCTTCCCTCCTCGCCTTTGTAGTTGAGGGTTCAACCTCTGTGCCAGAGGCAGGACCACTGCAACTCATTCCTGGTAGGTCATCCCCATCAACAGTATCCAGTACGGTATACTTATTGTTAATGGGACTGGCCGCAGGGGTGCTCTGCTCTCCCTGCCTGCTCCCCCTGCCTCTCTGGACCGTCAACCATCTGCCTACTTCTTGGTTTTTTGGTGTGACTACCTCCTGATAACTCCTATCTATCTCTGCCTCTGCCTCCCGAATGATCAATTGTTCATCCAGCTCCAGCTCGAACTCCCTAACTCGGACTGATAGGAGCTGCAGCTGGACGCACCTCTTGCAGGTGTGGTCATCAGGGACAACTGTGTTGACCCTGACTTCCCACCTACTGCATACGGAGCACACCACTGCTCTGTCTCCCCCATACCTGAACTGAATTAATAGAATAAGTCTAAAAAGCACCTAGCGACCTTACCTTCTTCCCCTCAGCGAGCAATCACACAGCCTTACCGAAGTCCCCTTACGCCGAAGCCCACTTAGCCAAAGCCCAGGACTCTGCTTCAACGGACTCCGCTGCCCGGTCGACGCTGCCCGCTCTGACAGGAAGTCCTGCATCTTTTTTTTTAGGAGCGGAGAGGTAATGTTGCAGCTATATAGCAACCTGGTCAGACGCCACTTGTAGAACTGTGCTCAGTTCTGGTCGCCTCACTACAGAAAAGGTATGGAAGCCACAGAAAGTGTGCATTGGAAATATGCAAGGATGTTTCCTGGATTGGGGAGCATGTCTCATGAGAATAGTTTGAGTGAACTCGGCCTTTTCACTTTGGAGCGACGGACGACGTGAGGAGACCTGATAGAGGTGGGTACGATGATGAGAGGCATTGATCTCGTGAATAGTCCGAGGCTTTTTTCCAGGGCTGAAATGACTGCCACAGGAGGACGCATGCTTATTGTGCTGTGGAAGTGGTAGAAAGGAGATATCAGAGGTAAGTTATTTTACTCAGAGAGTGGTAAGTGCTTGAAATGGGCTGCCGGCATCGGTGGTGCAGGCTAATACGATAGGACCTTTTAATACACTTTTGGATAGGTACATGAAGCTTAGAAAAATAGAGGGCTATAGGTAAACCTAGTAATTTCTAAGGTAAGGACTTATTCGGCACAACTCTGCGGGCAGAAGGACCTCTATTGTACTGCAGGTTTTCTATGATTCTATGTTTCAGTCACTCTTTGAGTGGGAAGAAATTGCGATCTACCTCAGTTGTAAAGTATGTCCCATTTTTGAAAGCTCTATTGCAAATAGAAACACATCCCTTGGGTGGGTAAGTGGAGATTACACGGAATCCCCGGGATCTCACCTGGATGTTACAGTTTCCTACAACATCCTAATATATATGTGCGATTTTGGTTTATTTTAATGTAAGTAATGAGAGTAAGTTGGAATGTAAGGGTAATATAATTATCTGGGGCATATTTTGTTTAAAATTATCATTGATGGCTGGCATGGAGTTAATGTGTTGAACCTGATTCCACGCTGTTTATTTCTCTACCTCTCTCTCAACTACCCTGATGTGTCCTCTGAGCTTCTGTCTGGTTCTGTCCCGTCATACTGTAATCTTTAGCTATTCGTGACAGCACAGCACCTTTGATCCAGGGATTCGCTGAGGTAATATCTTCTGGACTGTCAAGGTGAACGTATTCTCTCTTAAATAAGGGATTCAGAACTGTACATAGTTGTCGAGGTCTGGCTTTGCTAACGCTCTGCACCGTTGCATTTCTAATCTCCATCCCTGTGGTAATAAATACAATTCTGCCATTGGCTGTCTTCACGGCTTGATGCACCATCACACTAACTACTCTACATTTCACACGCAAGAACATCTCACGTGTAAATTCGTGGAAACGATTCCTCGTCCCTCACATTTTTCACCATTAACCTCCATGTGCAGACTTTTCATTTACTCTTTCTATCTATCAGTGCGCAAGTCCAAATTTGTGCATTGCAACTGGCCCTTTCGAGTTGCCAGCAAACTTGGAAACACACGTTGACACACGCTTACAAGTGGGAATACAGACGATGACTGTGTCGGGTACGGGCCGACTCGAAGCGACGAGACCCGAGCTCGAGTGCGTATGGTAGTAACAGAGTGAGGAGTGACCGAAGGTTTTGAAGATTTAATAAACAGGGCGGATAGAAATGGCCTGTTGTCGGAGCCGTAGGCAAGAGAGTGTCCGGCTCTGCTTGCTTTTCCGCGGGGTTTGCACGTCTCTGTGCTGGCCTAAGACTGTGACCTGCAGCTTGTGTACTTCTCGCCCTGGTGCAGTGATTCCTGACTTTCCAACCTTTAGTTTTGCATATTGTGTGAGTGCTTTTATTTTTGTTCGATATTTCTCTCTCTCTCTCCAGAGTCGGTGTTTGACACTGTCAATGAGCTTTATTGTGGTTCTTTGCTTCGTGGCTGCCCGTGAGGAGTTGAATCTCAAGGTTCTAGAGAGTCTGAGAACTTTGATAATAAATGTACTTTGAACTCTGTTGTGTGCACCACACAGAATTTGGACAGATGAGTTAAATTTCATCTCACAGAACTAAATCAAAGCGCATTTGCTTTAACATTTAGTGTGGAAGAAATTCATCTGTAATATACTCAAGAGTCTGGAGGAACTCAGCAGATCAGGCAACATCTAGGAAAGTAAACAAACACTCTTCAGGTTTCATTTTCCGATCCACGTTGCCTGCCGGACAGCTGAGCGTCCAGTTCATCCCGGGTCAGTAGGACGGTCTGGACTATTACATCCACCACGAGGTGTTGCGCTGAATCACACATTCCTGTGCAGTAACCTGTGTAATTCATTCTCGGCAATGAACCCATTACACTTCTAATGGAAGCTCGCTGCGGGTTAACTCTGCCATTCTCTCTCATTCTGCTGGCAAGAAAGACGAACACTGAGAGCAAATGACATTTCAAACATTACTGCAGGTAATCTGTGTGGACATTTCTGTGGGATGTAATCTTCGCGAGTAGTCGCTTGTTTTTGTTGAGAAATCGCAGGATCTCCAGGCCTTCCTTGCGAGCTTCTATCGTCGAGATTTATTAAGAACTTCAGGAAGAACATGAAATAAAATAAAGTTAGGTTTAAGCGGAGCAGCCACTGTGGGAGCGGCCGGTTTTGGTGTAGAGAGCGTCAGAGATGCTTGGCTCAGTGTTTGACACCAGAGTCTTGAGCGAGAAGGGGCGGAGGCTCCAGCCAAGTTTCTGGAAGACTTCGTTCTTTCTTTGACTATCAGTGCAGATACAGTGCAGTATGAATGCGTCCAGAGTCACTGGTGTATTCGTCGTGTTCTTCATGAGACCTACAGCCTCCCTGATAATAAAGTTTTCACTTACAGCACCCAGGTGCAGCTCACTGCAAACCGTGTTAGGAGACCGAACGGCAAAGGGGGTTAGAGTTAGGGGGACGGGGTGGCGACTATGCTGGCAAAGTCAATGAAAGTAAAACCTTTGACTAGACTAGGATTGGAAGATGCAGAAACCAGCTGGATATATTTATGAAATAGCAAGTATTAAATTACCTTAACGATGTTACATACATGCCTCCGGTCAGTGGCAAGGATATGACAACGACAGATTGAAAAGCCATGTTAAACGATCAATTTTACCATAATGACGGGAGATAATATACAGGTTGACTGGGGAAAACAGGCTGGTGATGGAACGCAAGAGAAAGAATTTGTGGAATGCCGACGAGATGGACTTGAGAGCAGCTTGTGCTTGGGCAGGCTAAAGAATAGGTTGCTGTGGGCTGGATATTCCGGAACGAACCAGATTTGATCAGGGATCTTGAGGTGACTTCCCGAGGGGGCAGTGATCGTAATAGCAGATTGAGAGGGAGAGCCTGACATCAGATGTCATCAGCTTTTCAATGGTGAAAACGGAGCGACAGACACATAAGAGAGAGTTGACCAAAGTTGATTGCAAGGACGGACGTGCGAGGATGACGGCAGAGCGACGATGCCTGGTGTTTCTGGGAGCAATTCGGAATGTGCGGGGCAGATAAAGCCCAAGGGAGAGGTATTCTAAACCAACCGGAGCTGACAGGGGATGTCAGTGGGAGCAATCCGGAAGGTGCGGGGCAGATATAGCCCAAGGGAGAGGTATTCTAAAGCAACCGGAGCTGACAGGGGATGTCAGTGGGAGCAATTCGGAAGGTGCGGGGCAGATATAGCCCAAGGGGGAGGTATTCTAAAGCAGCCGGAGCTGACAGGGGATGTCAGTGGGAGCAATTCGGAATGTGCGGGGCAGATATAGCCCAAGGGAGAGGTATTCTAAAGCAACCGGAGCTGACAGGGGATGTCAGTGGGAGCAATTCGGAAGGTGCGGGGCAGATAAAGCCCAAGGGAGAGGTATTCTAAAGAAACCGGAGCTGACAGGGGATGTCAGTGGGAGCAATTCGGAAGGTGCGGGGCAGATATAGCCCAAGGGAGAGGTATTCTAAAGCAACCGGAGCTGACAGGGGATGTCAGTGGGAGCAATTTGGAAGGTGCGGGGCAGATATAGCCCAAGGGAGAGGTATTCTAAAGCAACCGGAGCTGACAGGGGATGTCAGTGGGAGCGCGAAAGCAAAAGAAAATTCACAGAAAGTAACAAAAAGTAGTGGGAATCTAGACGACCGGGGAGACATTGAAACCCAAAGTGGTGGCATCAGTCAGTCTCGTTGGACAATGGATCTGCGCCTGGAAACTCTTGCTTCATCCGTGCCGTCGCGTTGAGTCGACGCTGGAGTGTCCTCTCCAGGGCGCAGGGCTGAGCAAGGTTGAATGGAAGACCGTATGTTGCCCATGCAGCGTCTCCCCTCTCCACGCCACCGCTGTTGTCCTAGGGAAGGGCAAAGGACGATGCAGCTTGACACCGGTATCGTCGCTGGAGTTGCAGAACAAGGCTGAAGGCAACGTCGGACTGCCTTAGGGTCCACAGCTCCGGATTTGTCCTTAGGGTTTACTCTCGAATCCTTCCCCATGAGTGGGCATGGCCGCAAGGCAGCGGAGGTTTCAAATAAGAGTTTTCCCTCTCTTAGATGGGCTGCCATCTCAGGCTGACGAGCTCCACCTACCTGTGAACCAAAAGAAGGCTACTAAAATGCAATAAGGAGAGGTAAATAAGATCAAATAAGGAGATACGCGAGTGATAATCAAAAAAGTTTGCATTTTTCAGAAATATAAACATTACAATAGATGAGACAGTGCACATCGGAACGCTGGGGGATGACTGGAGAGGTATCAATGAGGGATTCAGAAATGGTTGACAAGCTTCAGTATCAGCGTTGTTCCTCACTTTGTTAGACACCGGCAAATGTAAGAGTCCTGAACGGTTGGAGGAAGTGGGGATAGTAAATGCTGTTAGGAAGGTGAAAGACCTTGGGAGGCGGATTGGTCTGTAGATGAGTAAGTCACATACCAGATAGACTACATCCCATGGTTCGAAAGAGCTACTTGAAGGGATTGTAGCGATCCTTATGCAGATTGTAAGATTCTGAAATGTTTCCGGAGAACCGGAAAATCACAACTGTCATTCCACTCTTCAAGAAGGGATGGACCAAGATACGGGAAATCTATACGTTATTTGGAGGCCGAAATGCAAATAGTAATTTGACAAATCAGTTGGATTTCTGTAGGAAGTAACAGTGAAGGTAGAAAAAATAGAGTAAATGGATGTCGTTCCCTTGGATTTTCATATGGCCTTTGACAGGGTGCTGCATATGACACTGCTAAACCAGAATGGAAACGCGGTCTTATAAGAAAGGTGAGGTGCTGAACGGCAGGGCACAAAGAGTGGGAATAAAGGGGACTTTTCTCCTGATTGGTTGCCAGTAACTAGCAGTTATTCTGCACGGGATAGTGCAGGAAATATTTATTTTCATGTTAGAAGGCGATAAGACCATAAGATATAACAGCACAAGTCGGCCAATCGGCACATTAAGTCTGCTCCGCCATTCAATCTTAGGCTGACCTACTTCTTCCAGACATCTCCACTCCCGTGCCTTCTCCCCATACCCTTTGATGCCTTGTATAATTATGAAGCGATCAATCTCTGCCTTAAATGCACCCAATGACTTGGCCTCCACACCCGCACGTGGAAACGAATTCCACAGACCTACCATTCTCTGACTAAAGTATTTTCTCCGCATCTCTGTTCTCAATGGAAGTCCTTCAACCCTTAAGTCGTACATTCGTCTTACCCTCCCCTACCATGCGAAATAACGTTACAACATCTAATCTGGTCAGGCCTTTTAACATTGGGGAAGTTTCTATCAGATGTCCCCCTTGTTTTCCTGAGCTCCGGGGAATATAGACCAAGAGCTGCCAGACGTTCCTCATACCTGGAATCATTCTCGTGAATCTTCTCTGAACCCTCTCGAATGTCAATATCTCCTTTCTAAAATATTGATTCCAAGCCTGCACACAACACCCCAAGTATGGTTTTACGAGTGTATTATAAATCCGCTACGTCACGTCTCTGCTATTATATTCTACACCTCTAGAAATTCTATACCGTCATCTTCAAAACCGACTCAACCTGGAGCTTAACCTTCAGGGTATCCTGCAGAAGGACTCCAAAGTCCCGTTGAATCTCTGCGTTTTAAGTGTTCTCCCCATCTGAATAATAGTCTGCCTATTTATCTCTTCCACCAAAGTGCAGGACCATACAATTACCAACATTGTACTTCATTTGCCATTTTTCTGCCCATTCCCCTAAACTATCTAAGACTCAAAGCAGGCTCTCTGTTCCTTCAACACTACTCGCTACTTTACTGATCTTTCTTTCATTTGCAAATTTAAACAGAAATCCATTAACCCATAGTCCAATTCATTGACATACATCGTCAAAAGCAGTGGTCCCAGCACTGACCTCTGTGGTTCTCCACGAGTAACCGGCAGCCAGTCAGAATAGGATCTTTTTATTCTCACTCTCTGTTTTCTGCCGATCAGCCAATGCTCCACCCATGCAGAAAACTTCCCTGTAATTCCATGGGCTCGTATTGTGTTGAGCAGCCTCGTGTGCGCACCTTGTCAAAGGCCTTCTGAAAATCCAAGTACACCACATCTACTAAGTCTCCTTTGTCTACCGTGCTTGTCACTTTCTCAAAAGTTTGCGGTATGCCCATTAGACAGGATTTTCCCTTCAAGAAGCTATGCTGGCTTTGGCCTGTCTTGTCATGTGCCTCCAGGTACTCCTGTAAGGTCATCCCTACCATTAGTTTCCAATCACTTCTCAACAACTGATGACAGGCTAACAGGTCTTAAGTTTCCTTTCGGCTGCCCCCACCCTTCTTAAATAGCGGAGTAACATTTGCAATTTTCCGGTCATCTGGTACAGTGCCAGAATCTGTCGATTCTTGAAAAATCATCGTTAATGCCCCCGCAATCTCTCCACATGAAAGTAAATTCCATCAGGTCCAGGAGATTTACCGCCCTCAAATCATTACGGTTCCTGAGCACCTTCTCAGTCATAACTTTCCCTGCACGTACTTCACTTCCCTGACACTCTTTAATGTCCGGTATACCGTAGATGTCTTTTACTGAGAAGACTGATGCAAAATAAGCATTAGGTTGTTCAGACATCTCAGCGTCTCCCATTGCATTATCTCCAACGTCATTTTCTATTGGTCCAATGTCTACCCACGAATCTCGTTTACCTTTAAAAAAATCTTAAAACCTTACTTATTTTTTTTTTTTAGAATCTTCTTGTATAATAATCCCAGCTTCTATTCATAATTCATCTTTCTTTCGTAATGATCCTCTTAGGTTCTCTCTGCAAGTTTTTAAAATCTCCCCAAACCTCTGTCTTCCACCAAATAGCTCTGGCTTCCTTCCATGCCTTCTTTTGCTGTTAATTCAGCTCTGACTTTAGTGGTCATCCACGATAGTGCCCTTCTTCTATCCGAAAATGTCTTCTTATTTGGAATATATCTGCTTTGCACTTCCGACAGCATTCGCAGAAACTCCAGCCATTGCTGCTCTGTTGTCCTTCCTGCTGGTGACACGATTTCTCTGTCTCCCGCTGAGATTTGAAATCCACATTCCCGTTGCTGTTTCGAGGCCTGTATGCAACTGCCATTAGGGTCTTTTGCCCCTTTCCCTTTCTTACCTCAACCCATACAGTTTCCAATCCTATGTCATCCCTTTCTAATGCTTTAATATTATTTCTTATACACAATGTCACACCACTGCTTTACCTACTAACCTACCTTTCCTATGCACAGTATATCCCTGGACGTTCAGCTCCCAATGGCGGCCAACCTTTTGCCAAATTTCAGGGATGGACACTGCGTCATACTTGCCAATCTGTAGCGGAATTTCAAGATCGTCCATTTAACTTCTTATGTTGCGTGTATTCAAATGTAACATCTTCAGTCCCGTACTTGCTGCTTTCTGTTTTAAATGCCACGCCTCTATTGCCCTGTAACTCACACTACCAGCTGTAATTATACCACATCTCCTGACTATCCTATCCATCTTCTCTTTTACACGGATTCTTTGATTTATTTCTGTTTTTCCCTTCCTCGGCCTATCACTCTCATTCCCATTCCCCTGCCGAATTAGTTTAAACCCTCCCGAACAGTTCTATTAAATCTGCCTGCAAGGATATTGGACCCCTTTGGGTTCAGGTGTAACTCCTCCTTTTTGTACAGTTCTGACCTCCCCCAGAAGAACACACAGTGATCCAGGAAACCGAAGCCCTACCCCCGACATCACTTTCACAGCCAGGCATTAATTTGCCTAAACATGCTGTCCTTGCACTCGTTAGCAATCCTGAGATTACTACCCTAGTGTTCCTGCTTTACAGCTTCCTACCCAACTCACTGAATTCTTTCTTCAGGACCTCCTCCCCTTTTTCTACCTATCTCATTGGCATCGACGTGTACCAGGATTTCTGGCTGTTCGCCCTCTCCCTTCATAATAGTCTGCACCCGATCGGAGACATCCGGTACCCTGGCACCTGGGAGGCAACACACCATGCGGATATCTCTATCAGGCTGACAGAACCTCCTGATTGCTTCCCACACCATGGAATCCCCTATGACTACCGCATTTCTCATTTCCTTCTTTCCTCTCTGCACCCTATGTCAATGATATTGGTGACGGAGTTTGTGATTCTGTGACGGAGACGGACTAACACAGGAGAGGAGAACAGGCAAAGTAAGTTACAGATGGAATATAGCGCAGGGAAGTGTGTTGCCTTGCTCTTTAATACAAAAAATAAAAGTGTACATCTTTTTTAAACAAGAATCAAATTAAGAAATCAGAAATGCAAAAGGGCTGGGAATGAGAATATCTAAGAGTATCCATCACAGGTCCTGCACATTAATGCAATCGAGAGAGCTTGCCAGGAGTTCTACAGCACTAGTTGCTTCATTAAGTACAGTACACCATGTATGTCCGAAAACAATGTAGCTGCCTCGACACTGTCCATTCACACACTCTCCCGGGGTCAGACACAAAGTGTAGTTCCGACCTCCCCGTACTGTCACACTCCATGAAAATTCAGGACATATTACAGACCAGTCTCACTTTTAAGTTGAAATTAATATTATATTATTTATGAATAGGACCGCTGGAATAAATTGAAACTGATGCACGTGGTGGAAGGGATATCAATACAACATAAAAGTGCAGAGATACACGGTGAAGGTACCGACACAGAATTATTGAGAAGAATGTATTCATGTAAATGCTGCTGGAACATAAACGCGCTGTTTCTGAGTTTTATTTCGATCAGATTATGAACTTACGCAGTTATTCATTTACATTAATCAATCTCATTAGTTTTTATTAATTTTCATTCAACATTTAAGCAGTTCTGTTGCAAGCCACAGAAAGTTACAGATCAGGTGCTTCTCAATTGTCTCTTTGTGGTTGAGCAACGAATAGCGTGCAGAATATAGTCGGGCCGAACGGTCTGTTTGCCTTATGACTCTATTCCAAAGGATGTACTGCTCCATACAACCGTCATCATTCGTCATTGCACTGTCCATCTCAGAAAAATTAATATAAACCAACTGCAGACGACTCTTGTTCTAATAATACCTCAGGAATACAAAAACTATTTTAAGAATATTTACTAGATTTGAGTAACAGCGAGAAAAATATAGAAAACAATAGACACGGTCACAATGAATCAGAGTTTCACAGGTAAAGGACTGATACGATACACTGAACGCACGAGTAGAGACTGCTGATACAGAATGAATCCCACACTCTCACACTGAACCAGAGAGTCACACCGACAGAAGCCCACACTTTCAGACTGTACCAGGGACTGATTTCTACAAAAAGAACCCCGCAACTCTCAAATTGCACCCGTGACTTGTGGATAAAAATGAAAAAGACTGACGGATACAGATTGAAACCCATATTCTCACTCTGTAACAGAGACTAACAGACACAGAATAAAACCTATTCTCTCACACTGTAGCAGAGACTAACAGATACAGAATCAACACCACACTCTCACACTGTAGCAGAGAACGACAGATACAGATTGAACCCCACACCCTCACACTGTAGCAGAGACTGACAGATACAGAATGAAACCCACACCCTCACACTGTAGCAGAGACTGACAGACACAGAATGAAACCCACACTCTCACATTAGCAGAGACTGACAGATACAGAATGAAACCCACACTCTCACATTAGCAGAGACTGACAGATACAGAATGAAACCCACACTCTCACACTGTAACAGAGACTGACAATACAGAATGAAACCCACACTCTCACACTGTAGCAGAGAACGACAGATACAGATTGAACCCCACACCCTCACACTGTAACAGAGACTGACAGATACAGAATGAAACCCATTCTCTCACACTGTAGCAGAGACTATCAGATACAGAATCAACACCACACTCTCACACTATAGCAGAGACTGACAGGCACAGAATTAACCCCACACTCTCACACTGTAACAGAGACTGACAGATACAGAATGAAACCCACACTCTCACATTAGCAGAGACTGACAGATACAGAATGAAACCCACATTCTCATACTGTATTAGAGACTGACAGATACAGAATGACACCCACACTCTCTCACTGTAACAGAGACGGACAGATACAGAATGAACCCCACACTCTCACACTGTAACAGCGACTGAGATACAGAATGAAACCCACACTCTCACACTAGCATAGACTGACAGATACAGAATGAAACCCACACTCGTACACGGTGTGTATCTGTGTGTGTGAGAGGGTGTGTGTATTTGTGTTTGCATGTTTGTCTGCGAAAGGGTGCATCTGTGTGCACGTGCGTGTCTGTATGTGTTTATATGAGGGAATGTGTATCTTTGCGTGTGTGTGTGTGTGTGTGTGTGTGTGAGTGTGTGTGTGTGTGTGTGTGTGTGTGTGTGAGTGTGTGTGTGTGTGTGTGTGTGTGTGTGTCTGTGTGTGTGTCTGTGTCTGTCTGTGTGTGTCTGTGTGTGTGTGTGTGTGAGTGTGTGTGTGTGTGTCTGTGTGTGTGTCTGTGTGTGTGTGTGTGTGTGAGTGTGTGTGTGTGTGTGTGTCTGTGTGTGTGTGTGTCTGTGTGTGAGTGTGTGTGTGTGTGTCTGTGTGTGTGTGTGTCTGTGTGTGTGTGTGTGTGTGTGTGTGTGTGTGTGTGTGTGTGTGTGTGTCTGTGTCTGTGCGTGTGTGTGTGTGTGTGCTGATAAAACTTTTTTAATATGGCTTTATTTAATGGAGTGGCTAGATTTGACGGTTCTGCGAAAGGCACTCCAAAAGAAATGCCAAAGCTTCGGACATTCTTATGTTATGAATGGAATCCGTACAGGGCAGAAAATATTTTATTAAATCATGCCGGCATTTGCACCATGGAGAAACCTGTTGATGGTTGTGCTTGTAGCCCATAGGACAGTGAGTGACAGCCTTATCAGCCCATTATATTCCTACAGCTAACTGAACGCCACAGTATTTCAGTATCTAACTGTTCATCAGGCGGATTCAACAGCGGCTTTGTCCGTCACTTCAACGTGTCATAATCCACAGCACGAATAAGATTTTTTTTATGCATTTACATTATAAGATATACAGGAGTTACACACAGAGATACACATGCGCACACACACATTAAAACACACACATAAACACACACACACACACACACACACACACACACACACACACACACACACACACACAAACTACAGATGTGTGGAAGATAGTTTAAGAGATGAAGGGAACCGTGGACAGTTTTGAACTTATCGAAGGTGTCGAAAATAATCATTGTAGCGGGAAGGTGATCAAAATGACGTAAACATCGTTGTCGTCCCGGGCTGAAGGAGAACAGGACAGAGTGTCTGTGTACCCAACGAGTATGTTTTATATATGGTGACACATAGTCGGCGGGGGCGTGGGGTGGGTTTGTTGTCTGAGCGGCCAAAATGGAACCGCTGAATTAAGAAAACGAACGATATTAAATGAAAGTCTGCAGGGGGAGACTGGGAGGGTTTTTCACGTGTCCCTGGATCCAGAGCACACTGAGGGGAAACCGGATCTATTTATAGATGCAACAGCAGGTGTGACAGTGAAAAGTGCAGAAAATGCTGGAAACATCGATCCCGGATTGCTTGTGGAAAGAGAACCACAGTGAACGTTTCAGTTTGGAAAATGGGAATAGTCGTGACCGCTGACAATACAACTGTGGAATGTTGTAAATGAAGCCGCTCATTGATCACTTACTGGTTTCATTGCACATTTTGGTCAAATTAAACAGAGGGATATGACTGATGTAATGCCAAAGATACTGACGTGTTGATGTTACATCCCCACAGCATTTGCACCTGCGACACTGCCGGTGATGTAATTTGTTTGTTCACTAACAATGGACAGAGGTGGGACCTTGTCACTGGAGATCGATCCCCTGTATAAATCAGAGCCTGTTGCAGTACGTCAGCCCAGAGTGTCTTGCCGAGCTGTGGAATTCAGAGCAATCGCGTTCACTGCGTCACTCAAATGGAATATCTAGTTATCTGGCGGATTGAAGACATTTACTACCCTGTTATTTCAGCCGTTGGAATTCCCGGTAAGCCGCTGTCACTCCTGTAAACGGCAGAAACTGAGAGTTAATTCCGATGTCCCGAAGAGTTTCTCTCGCTACTTGTTTCCACAGCCACCCGCCCGGTCCCGCATTTCAGTCATGGGCGGAAGACGCTGACAATATTAATCCCATTGCTTTCGCAGCAGACAGCGCTCCATATTGGAGCCGAGATGCTGCCTTTGAAAGAAATCCTCTCTGCTGCCTCGATATCATGTAATAATTGTGAATCGAAATGTCTGCACTGGAGGACACCGGGCTACACTGCATCCCTGTGAGCCAGACGACCTGGTATTTTGTCCGTATAAATCGACTGTGAATTGCCTGACTGGGTGATGGAACAAGGCGAATGGCTCATTTACGTTAGAAATATGAGCAGAGGGAACCGCCGGTGTGGATTTCATTTCATTCCTGTGCGGCTCAGACCAGTGACGTTGGTATATCAGACCCAATCCTTTTTGCGGCCAGGAAACGTTTAACCAGCTGTCATCTGGTCGGTTTCGGAATTCTCCCAGATTGAACCCATTTACAAAACTCGTGGAGAGTTCTCTGTAACGCCGATATTGCATACGGTCAGCGCGTTCATATGTTCTGTGTCCAGTTTCCACCATGTGAAGCAGAAAAAAAAAACAGAGGATGAAGTCTAATGCTATTATAATTCTGCCCCATTGCCCTGAAAGTTCACGAGCTTCTCTGCTTTCTTTTTCCCTCTCTCTTGTAGTTAACCTGGTGGCGATTGTTATCCTGTCCCGAGGAAAGTGCGGTCTCTCCAAATGCATCACTCGCTACCTGCTGGGAATGGCAGCGGCTGATCTCCTGGTCGTTATCTCTGACCCTTTGCTGAAGTGGACTGTTTACATATACTTTACGTCTTCCTTCCTCTATTGGACTCCCGTTTGCAGGGTTGTTCGCTGCCTGCTTATAGCAAGCACCGGGGTCTCTGTCTGGCTGACAGTCGCGTTCACCTGTGACAGATTTGTGGCCATTTGTTGTGAAAAGCTGAAAACAACATATTGCACCGAAAGAACGGCGGCTGTGGTTATCGGGACAGTGAGTGTTCTAGGCTGTTTAGAAAGTATCACTTTCTACTTTACATTGGAACATTCGGAGATAATTGATGGAGTTTTCTATGGCTGTGTCAGCAAAGAGAGTTTCTTTACGTCCCCCTCGTGGGCCGCACTTCAGATGATTCATCGCATTTTAATGCCTTGTCTCCCGTTCGTTCTGATTTTATTGTTCAATGCTATGACAGTTAGACGGATTTTTTCTGCCAATAAAGTCCGGATGGGGCTCCGGGGCCGCAGCAACGGAAAGAATGACAAGGACCCGGAGATGGAGAACCGAAGGAAATCGGTGGTTCTACTATTCAGTATAACCGGTAGTTTTATAATTCTGTGGTTCACACTGCTGGTTTTTGATATCTACGTACTGATTGCAAACATCACTCGTTTATCGGACGATGACCCGATTTATATCGCAGAATCCACGGCGACGATGCTGCAGATCCTCAGCTCCTGCACCAACACATGTATTTACGCCGTGACTCAGAGCAAGTTCAGAGAGGAGCTGAAGAACGCGGTGAAATACCCGCTGAAACTGTTAACCAAATTCCCTAAATCATAGAGGGACTTGTTGGTTTCTGCCGGAGATTTCAGTCAAACACCATGTTTCCTCCAGAATCTATCCACTTGCCGATATGTAGAACCACGGGTAACAACTGAGCGCTCTAAAATACGCATGCGTTTTGTGATGATATATTTCACTCGCTGTTTACCCCGTACAGGTGAAATGTGTCCTTCATCAAATATGTAATATGTAGCGGTCACCACAGCTGTAATTCACCCCGATGGAGGGTCTATAGTCAGAATCCGCCCGTTTTATTTTAATAATCTTCATCACATCTGACAGCGTTTTACTATGGGTTGGTCCAGTTAGGAATAATCCTCTCCCTTTTCTCCATTCTCTCCGTTGTTTCTGATTCATCCTTTTCAGTGACGCTCACGGTGTTTTACTCCCAATATCTCTCACGTTGTCCTCGCTCACTCCTTCCCCCACGCCGGTGAGGGGAACGTGATCAGACTGAAACATAGCGGAGGAGTGTGTGTGTGTGTGTGTGTGTGTGTGTGTGTGTGTGTGTGTGTGTGTGTGTGTGTGTGTGTGTGTGTGTGTGTGTGTGTGTGTGTGTGTGTGTGTGTGTGTTTTCTTTACTTTTCCAACGGCTTTTCCATCTCTGGACTGCTCCGCTTTGTCTTTTCATATCTGCCTCTTTATCTCCGTTCACATCTTGAGGTCCCGTGAAAATCTATTTCCTCTGTTCTCTGTTTCTCTCTGTCCGCACGTCCGGTCCCGTTCGGAACAGAATTTAATCTCATTGCAGACGAGTGAGTTTCACCGTGAGGGAGACATGATCGGGCTGGAACAGAGCGTGTGTGCGTTTTTTTCCTTCTTTTTCAACTCCATCTCCATCTCCGACCTGCTCCCTCGTTGTCCCCGCTTCTCACCGGCTTTATGTCTGTTCACATCCCGAGGCCCCGTCACTGTCTGTTTCTTTTTAACTTTTTCTCTCTGACCACATATTTCGTCCGGTCGCGTACTGAGCAAAGTAAATCTCATTGCAGGGGCATATATTTATATTGATCATCAATGTGCGCAGAAATTTTATCAACTTCCAGAGCTACGGGAAAAAAGTTATTTGTTTATTTTTTTCTCTCTCCAACTAACTGAGCTCTACCTGGACGGTTTATCGACCTTTGAAAAATAAAAGAATGATACTGAAAATCTGAATTAAAGTTACTTTAAAAGACGTTGTACCACTCTGAGGCGGAGCATTACTCACTCTGTTGCATTTCCAGTTCCGTCTCACTGATGTCTGTCCTGCCACAGATCAGCGTTACACAACACGGGCGATTCTCCTCGCCTGGGGATGACGGAAGTAAGAGTCGACACGACAGATATCTTTTCGAGTGCACAATTGATTTAGGCGCGCCGCGTCAGTTATTACTAGCTCAACGCTTTATCATAAATAATGTTTCTATTGATACTTAAGGATTGTGTCCCATCTCCGGCCACCGTGAACGCTAAAGCAGCGTGAATCCCGAGCGACGTCATTCTAGTCTTGTCTACTTCTCTCCCAATCAGATTGAGTTGCTTAAAGACTACAACATAAATGCCTGGCAAGATTAAATGACAAGAGCATCGCATTCCGGAGTTGGTAATGACCTCGGGTTAATTTTGCCTGGTGAAGCGAGCGCAGGTTCTTATGCTGTTGACCGTTGTCCCAGTCTACTCACAAACTGGAGAACATATGCAGACGCTTTGATTGTGTCGATAACAAGAGGTTAAATGGCGATTACGCGGGGTATACTTTTAAGGTGCTTGTAAATAGGTACCGAGGGAATGTCAGAGTTCAGTTTTCACACAAAGAGTGTTAGGTGCGTGGAAAACACTGCCGCCGGCGGTGATGGAAGCGAATACAACAGGGACTTTAAGAGCCTCTTAGACAGGCACATGGAACTTTGAGAAGTAGAGGTCTGTGCACCAGGGAAATCCAAGGCAGTTTCTAGAGTGGGTTTCATGGTGGGCACAACATTGTGGGCCAAACGGCCTGTAATGGGCTGTAGGTTTCAATGTTCTATGTTTTTGTTTTATTGTAGTGTCGGCGACAGATGTTAGACACCCAGGCATGTCTCTTACAGCTGATGGTAATTGTGCAGAGCACTATGCACTGGGTTGTCTGCGGCCCCGTGTCGTTCTGCTAAATTGTCATCAGTAAACCCTTGACGTGCTATCTTGCTAATCGCCCGTAAGTATTGCAGAAACAATGTCAGTCATTATCACGACCTGGTTTCGGAACTGGTTAAATAAGGGAATTGCAAGGACCGCAGGTTGGTACAAGCCCTTCCTAATCGAAAAGTGCTTTATGACAGGTTTCATTCTTTACATTGTCGTCAGAGACAAATCATATTGTCGTATAGAGGGTAGAATAGCATCGGTCTTTGTGTGGTGGGCCGATTGTACAAGTCCCTCGTGATTTTTGTTTATCGCCCACAGAGAAGGAGGTGCCTGCGAAAGCAACACGTGTACGACATACGCAAGCAAATCGGGGGTAAAACAAAAAAATACAGGTCAAACTTTCTTTTAACGAAGAAGAAGGAAATATTAAATACCCATCCTGAGCGGAATGAAGCTGTAGAATAGCGTTAGTATTAGTCAGAGTTATACACTGTGTGCGGTTTAACTCCTGTAAAGTCTGAAGCACGGGTCCGAGTATTTCAGGAGTTGCAGGAGGTTTGATGTCTGTGGTGACATGAGGGGTTAGGTTTTGGCAGTTTAAATCGCTCATTCTGATGTTCACTCAAAAACACTTCTGCCACTTTGTCCTTTGGACCATAATAGATGTGTTCAGTTACAGAAAGAGTTTCTGCTTTGGACCATAATAGATGTGTTCAGTTACAGAAAGAGTTTCTGCTTTGGACCATAATAGATGTGTTCAGTTACAGAAAGAGTTTCTGCTCTGTTAGTCACGGAAAGGAGCTTCTGGTGATCGCTCGGCTGAGATGTTTCAGTGTATCGGACGGTGTAATGGGAATACATCAGAGTTTGGCCTGTCAGGATAAGCTGTCGTTGGTTATCATCTTAGTCCAGGTGTATTTCCAATTCTGTGTACGGCCGCGCAGAGTTGTTCTGTAAGTCTACCATGTGTCAGGGAAACGGGAAATGAAGTCAGTTATATTGTCTCCTGATTTTTGCCTGCACCTGGTTCCCTCTCCAAAATCACTATGCTGATGGATTGCCCCACACGGGCAGCCCAGCACGGTCCACTTTAACCACGTCCCCATGGTGACGGAATATCCATCATTATCGTTTTCCCCTCTATTCCTCTGGGGAATTCAAACGCGCTTTGTACTGCAGGCCAAGTGGTGTCCACATATCACTTTTCAGAACATCTCAACATTTCCAGGCAAGGAGTTAGAAATTTCTCAAATTTGCCCCAAAGCCCGGACTTCAGACGGGGTCTATAGCCCAGTTACCGCGGTGGTGTCAATTATATATTTTTGGATATGCTGTAAGAGTTCTGAATTTGTTTTTTTTTATATCTCTCCCATGTCCTGTTCCAATACGCAAATTATAGTCATGTCCCTTTTTTGAGAACCCTCGCCGTTCAGAAGCAGTCCTAAAAATGGGGTCATCTTTCCTTGCATAGCTCTTTGTCTTGCCGTGTGCCCCCTCCTGTCCCTCTGCTTCAGTTGCCTGAGCATTATCAGGCGGGGTCGGGGTATTTGATTCTGTCGTGTCGCATCTGCTAACATGGAAACTTTAAACATTAACCATTAACAATGAGGCCACACGCGGGTTGATGGAGCAATATCTTATCTCCCGCATAGGTAGCCTCCTACCTGCCGGCATGAACATTCAACTCACAGACCACCTTTGATAACCCTGCCCCCACTTGCCCCATCCCTATCCGTAATTTTAGTCTGGATCTCTTTCTCTCTCTGCCCCCCCCCCCCCCCACCCCACTATAATCTTTCCCCTAGCCCTACCTTTCTTTCTCTTTTCCATAATTCTCCACCTTCCCCTAGCCCATTTCCCTTCAGCCTATCACTTCCCAGCTCTCTGGTTCATCCCTCCCCCCACTTCTTATTCTCCCCCCCCCCACGACCATCCCATGCTACTTCACTCCTGATGAAAGTTTTCGGCCTGTCGTCACTACCCCCTCCCATAGATGCTGTCTGGCCTGCTGAGCCCTGCCAGCATTTTGTGTTTTTATTTAACATTAAAACCTCGTCCAGCCCTGATTCCGGCCTAGGCTCAGGCAGTCTAGGTGAGGACAGAGACTTTTGTTTTGTTTGGACATCGTTTGGTCAGTCAGTCCTTTTTTTGTTGTTTCGGAGATTGGTGTCTCTTAAATTCCTCCAGCTCTTATCCAACTCAAGTCAAGTTTACTGTCAGTTAACTGCACACATGCACACCGACAAAAGAGACAACGTTTCACCGACCCAGGGTGTAAAGCACAGCAGCGCACACAACACACACAACACACAATCACGTATCAAAGCAGGGCCAACATCCTCCGATGAGCCAGGCACAAATAAACAAACCAAAATACATAAATCTAAACACCATTTTATATCATCATAATCCCACGTAGGGTCTCCGTCTCCGCTTCCAGTTTCTTGTTGAAAATATTTGATTTTCTTTAACTAAAAAGACTCCCACAGAGCCACCGTCCTTGTGTCCAAACGCACAAGCCACTAGTAAAAGGAATCACACATCTAGTATAACCACTTTCCAACTAGACCTCATCAGCGGGGAGACTGGCGGCACCAGCTGATCTCCCAGGGATTTCTCTACTCGTTCAACGGGCTGGAGCTACTTTCTCATTTTTTTTTCTTTACCTTTACAGAGAAAATCCTCCCCGCATTTCTCTCATCAACTTGCCTGTCATTATTTACCATCTTCCTTCAATCTACTTACCTGGTTTTCATCTTTATTTTTACAGTGAACTTTCTCCCCCGCATTCCTGATCAACTTTGCTGTCACCACTTCCTATCCGCCTTCAATCTACTTTCCTGGTCCTGCAATGGAAAGACGGACAGTCGAAGGCACAAGCGCGAAAGTAATTTCGTAATATTCGTCTCTTCAAGTGTTATTTATATCTACTGGTTTTATTTACTAATCGGAGAACATCCTGGGTGGGACTAGGATCCGGATCCGGACCTCCTTATTTCACACAACACTTCACATAATACTGCCGTCTTTCCGACACGGTTCAGCCGATCCCGTCCTTTCTACCCGCTCATGGGCCATGATCAGGGAGGCACGAAGCGGATCAGAGTTGTTATACTGTTATTGCAAGCTTTGTGTTTACACAGCCCTTGGAGAATATACGCAACACACACACAAAATGCTGGTGGAACGCGACAGGCCAGGCAACATCTACAGGAAGAAGTACAGTCGACGCTTCATGCCAAGACCCTTCCTCAGGACTAACTGAAATAAAAGATAGTTACTATTACCCTCGCCCTCGTCTCTCTCTCTCTCCCCCTCCCCGCCGTTTCGCTTCCTGGCATACCTCTCCTGCAATCTTTCGCTCGACTCCCATCTCTGCCACCGTCTTCTATCGCCTTCCCTCTTTCCGCTTGTCTTCTCGCCCGTCTCGCCCCTTCCCCATATTCTTTCCTGTCTCTTTTTTCCCTTATCATTATCTCCCGGATCCCTAGCAGTCTTTCTTTCCACATTATCTTCTCACTCAGTTCTTTTCTCACATCAGTACCCGTTTCAGCCCCTACCTGTCTCATCCTCCAGACTCCCCCTCTGTCTCAATCGGCCTGTCTCTCTCGCTGTGTCTCCCTCTCCCGCTTTGTTACTAAGTCCGCCAGCACTCGCTACTCAGTCATATTCCACGTCTCTTGCTGCCCCTGTCTTTCTCTCTCCGAATCTCTTTCACACCCTCTCTCCTGAGACACTCACTCCGACATTTTTCACCCCAGTATCTCTCTCGTACACTCTCTCTCCTACCCCAGTCACGCTGTCGTTCCCCAATCTGTATCAGCCACAATGTTTTGTGCAAGCCTTTCTCTTATCACTTTGGCACAGCATTCTGTCTCTCATACATCTTCCCCCCAGTGCTTCTCTCCAAATACTCGTCTCTCTATCCTACTCTCTGTCCTCTCTGCCTTTCTCACCCCTCCGCTTCTCGCCCACTAACTCTTTCTCCCTCAGTCTTCCGCTACGACATCTCTTTATCAACGATTTCTCTTTTACTTTGCCTCTCTCCCCAAACCAGTCCTACGTTTTCGCCCTTTCTTTCTCTTTGCTGCTCCCTCTCTACTCATTTGATTCTTCCTCGTTGTTTTCTCCCACGTTCATCTTACTTTCTGTTTGTCTCTCTACGCCACGTCTCTCTCTTCTGACTTTCTCCACTTATCTCTCTCCCTCGTGTTCCCCTGACAAGGTGATACAACTCAGCTTGGAATTTAACAAAGGGAAGATGAAGTCAGATACGGGATGATTAACATGTCTGTGGCCTAAGGTTGAAGGAGACAATTTTAGAAAATCTCGGTAGAAGAAGATGCGTTATTAACTTCAAACTCTCTGCAGAATCACTCTAAGGGTTGACCTGCACCTGCATGTAACCAGAACAGTAAAACTCATCTCCTTGGCCAAAGGAACTTATCAATCAGCCCTGCCGTCGACCGCTTCCGGAGGTCCAAGACGCCGACTTCAACAAGGAAGGGACCGTATGCTCCACGACATCTGGACTAAGTGGACTAAGTAGGGTGGGACTATGTGGAAAAAATAAATGTGCTGGGTTTTCTAAAATTGACTCCTTCTACATCAGGCCACGAACATATCAATCACCCCTCGTATATCAGTGAAGGAAAGTGAATTACTGAGGCTTGAGAGAGGACCTGGCCAAAACTGTTTGGGAAAGAACACTGGCAGCGATGACGGTACAGCAGCAATGGCTGGGTATTCCTGAAGCACTTCGAAATCCGAATAATATGTCCATCGAAAAAAGAAGTATTCTAAAGGCAATATGACACCACCGTCGCTGTCATGAGAAGTCGAAGCCAACATGAAACCCAAAGAGAAGACATAGCTTATAGAAGAAAAAGCATAATGTAGTGGTAAGCTTGTTGCTAGCAGAAGGCCAGAAATAATTAATATATGATGTTTTTGAAATAATGAAATGCGAAGGTAAACGATCCCACAATGTGAAGGGGATGACAAATGTTTCCTCAGATGTATAAAGTGTAAAAAGAAGCGATATTGGATATCAGACAGCTGGAAAACGATGCTGGAGAGCTAGGATTAGCAGAACAATAAAATGGCGGGCGAACGGAATAAGTACTTATTGTATCTGTGTGCACTGTGGAAGTTAGGAGCGGCAGGGAGCAGAGATATTGGAAGTGTGCCATTACTGTTGAGAAGGTACTTAGAAAACTGCAAGCTCAAAAGGTACAAAAGTCAACTGGACTAGGATTCTGAAAGAGATGCCTGAAGGGACAAGTTTCAATTATCAATTGATTCTGACATAGTTCCAAATGAACAGAAGATTGCTGTTGTCACTCCTCTCTTCAAGAACGGAGAGACGAAGAAAAAATTCATTATCCTGTGGTCGGTGACTGTTGGCGAATTTCTTTATTGCACGATTTCCGGATTAGATCAGAATACTTACAATGATTCGGAATATATATTTGGACACACAGGAGATATGTTGCTGGTGTTAAGTTGCTGCACAAACACGTTTATTTATGGGGTAACTCAGTCCAAGTTCAGACAGCAGTTCATCAACGCAGCAAAATTTCCGCTGTTGTCAGTTATTCAACTGATTAATAAATAATATATATTGAGTTGTTTTTACAGGCGGTCGCACTGTTTTCCATCTTGACACTGCAGAACTGGCTGTCACCGGACAACGTTCCAGCGGGGGGAATAAAACTGGGGGAACAGGAGAGACAGGACTGGCAGCTCAATGCTCCAGGGTTCAAATGTCTCATACGTGTTAGAGGCAGAGGAAAGACGGGTAGCGGGGCATTGCTAGTCAGGGAAAATGTCACAGCAGTGCTCAGGCAGGACAGATTAGAGGGCTTGTCTACTGAGGACAAATGTGTGGTGCTGCGAAATAGGAAGGGTATTACCACATTAATGGGGTTGTATTATAGACCACCCAACAGTATGCGAGAATTGGAGGAGCAAATCTGCAGAGAGATTGTGGAGAACTGCAGGAACATAAAACGGGGATAGTAGGGGATTATAATTTTCCACATATTTATTAGGACTCCGATATGGTTAAAGCTCTAGACGGGTTAGAGTTCGTAAAATATGTTGAAGAAAGTTTTCAAAACCAATATATAGAGGTACCGACTAGAGAGGATGCAATTTTAGATCTCCTTTAGGAAATGATTTAGGACAGGTGACAGAAGTGTGTGCAGGGGAACACTTTAGCTCCAGTGATCATAATACCATTAGCTTCAACATGATCATGGATAAAAATAGATCTGGTCCTCGGGTTGAGGTTCTAACCAGGAAAAATAACACATTTCAAAAAGTGAGAAAGGATCTAAAGTGCGTGGATTGGGACAGGTTGCTCTTTGGCAAGGATGTGATTGGTAAATGGGAGACCTTCAAAGGAGAAGTTTTAAGAGTGCAGAGTTTGTATATTCCTGTTATGATTAAGGGCAAAGTGAATACAATTAAGGAACCTTGGTTCTCAAGAGATATTGGAACTCTGATGAAGAAGAAGTGAGATGTATGTCATCTATTGGCGACAGGAAGCAAATAGGATGCTTGAGCAGTATAAAATTGCAAATATAAAATACTTAAGGAAGAAATTAGGAAGGCTAAAAGAAGACATGAGGTTGCTTTGGCAGTAAAGGTGAAGAATAATCCAAAGCGTTTCAGCAGGTATTTTAAGAGCAAAAGTATAGTAAGGGATTCAATTGGTGCTCTTGATGAACACAGTGGTCGGCTATGTATGGAACAAAAAAAAGGGAGATCTTAAATGTTATTTTTTTGCATCTGTAGTTACTAAGGAAACTGACATGGTGGCTATGGAAATAAGGCAAACAAGTATTGAGGCCATGGAGGTAGTAAATTTGATGATAGGAAATAGAGGAGGAGGTGCTTGCTATTTCAAGGCAAATCAGAGCAGATACATTCCCAGGACCTGACAGGGTATTCCCTCGGACCTTGAAGAAGACTGGTGTTGAAATTGCAGGGGCCCTGGCAGATATATTAAAAATATCGGTATCTGCGGGTGTGGTGCTGGCGGATCAGAGGATAGCTCATGTTGTACCGTTAAATAAAAAAGGCTCTAAAAGAAATCCGGCAATTTATAGGCCGGTAAATCCGACGCCATTACTATGTGAATTATTGGAAGGAGTACTAAGAGATAGAATCTACAAATACTTGGTTATACAGGGACTTATTAGGCAGAGGCAACACGGCTTTATGCGTGGTAGGTCATGTATAATCAATCTATTAGAGTTTTTCGAGCAGGTTACCAGGAAAGTGGATGAAGAGAAGGCAGTGGATGTTGTCTACATGGACTTCAGTAAGGCCTTTGACAAGGTCCGCATGAAAAGTTAGTTAGAAAGATACAGTCGCTAGTTGTACATCGAGAGGTAATAAAATGGATTAGACATTGTGTCAATGGAAGAAGCCAGAGAGTGGTAGTAGAGGATTACCACTGAGTGGAGGCCTGTGACTAGTGGTGTGCCACTGGGATCAGTGCTGGCTTCATTGTTATTTGTCATTTATATCAATGATCTAGATGTTAATGTGGTAAATTGGATCAGCAAATTTGCTGATGATACAAAGACTGGAGGGGTAGTGGCCAGTGAGGAAGGTTATCAAAGCTTGCAGAGTGATTTGACCCAGCTGGAAACTTGGGCTGATAATGGCTGATTGAGTTTAATGCAGACATGTGTGACGTATTGCACTTTGGAAGAACATACAAGGTAGAACATACAAGGTAAATGGTAAGACACTGAGGAGTTCAGCAGAATTGAGGGATCTGGGAATACAGATACAGAATTCCCGAAAAGTGGCGTCACAGGTAGATAGGGTCATAAAGAGAGCTTTTGGAAATTGGCCTTTATAAATCAAAGTATTGAGTATCAGAGTTGGAATGTAATGGTGAGGTGGTATAAAGCATTGGTGAGGCCGAATTTGAAGTATTGTGTGCAGTTTTGGTCACCGAATTACTGGAAGGAAATTAATAAGATTGAAAGAGTGCAGGGAAGGTTTACAAGGATGTTGCCGGGACTTAAGAAACTGAGTTACAGAGAAAGGTTGAATAGGTTATGACTTTATTCCCTGGAGCGTGGAAAAAATGGGGCGAGAATTGATAGAGGTATATAAAGTTATGATGGGTATAGATAGAGTGAATGCAAGCAGGTATTTTCCACTGAGGCTAGGGGAGAAAAAGAAAACGGAGGACATGTGTTAAGGGTGAAGGGGGCAAAGTTTAAAGGGAACATTGGGTTGGGGGGGCTTCTTCACAGAGAGTGGTGTGAGTGTGGAATGAGCTGGAAAAATAAGTGGTAAATGCGGCCTCACTTTGAAACATTTAAGACAAACTTGTACAGGTACATGGATGAGAGGTATATGGAGGGGTATGGGCCACTTGCAGGTCAGTAGGACTAGACAGAAACCGAAGGAAATCGGTCGTTTATCTATTCATATAACCGGTAGTTTTATATTTCTGTGGTTAACACTGCTGGTTTTTGATATCTACGTACTGATTGCAAACATCCCTAGTTTATCGGACGATGACCCGATTTATATCGCAGAATCCACGGCGACGATGCTGCAGATCCTCACCTCCAGCACCAACACATGTATTTACGCCGTGACTCAGAGCAAGTTCAGAGAGGAGCTGAAGAACGCGGTGAAATACCCGCTGAAACTGTTAACCAAATTCCTTAAATCATAGACGGACTCGTTGGTTCTGCCGGAGATTACAGTCAAACACCATGTTTCCTCCATAATCTATCTTGCCGATATGTAGAACCACGGGTAACAACTGAGCGGTCTGAAATACGCATGCATTTAGTGATGATATATTCCACTCGTTGTTTACTCCGTACAGGTGAAATGTGTCCTTCATCAAATGTGTAATATGTAGCGGTCACCTCAGCTGTAATTCACCCCGATGGAGGGTCTATAGTCAGATCCCGCCCGTTTTATTTTAATACTCTCCCTTACATCTGACAGCGTTTTGCTCTGGGTTGGTCCAGTTAGAAAGAATCCTCTCCCTTTTCTCCATTCTCTCCGTTGTTTCTGATTCATACTTTTCAGTGATGTTCACGGTGTTTTATTCCCAATATCTCTCAGGTTGTCCTCGCTCACTCCTTCCCCCACGCCGGTGAGGGGAATGTGATCAGACTGAAACATAGCGGAGTGTGTGTGTGTGTGTGTGTGTGTGTGTGTGTGTGTGTGTGTGTGTGTGTGTGTGTGTGTGTGTGTGTGTGTGTGTGTGTGTGTGTGTTTGTGTGTGTGTTTCTTTCCTTTTTCAACTGCTTTTCTATCTCCAGACTGTTCCGCTTTGTCCTTTCCTATCTGCATCTTTATCTCCGTTCACATCCTGAGGTTTCGTGAAAATCTATTTCCTCTGTTGTCTGTTTCTTTCTGTCAACACGTCCGGTCCCGTTCTGAACAGAGTTTAATCTCATTGCAGACTAATGAGTTTCACCGTGAGGGAGACATGATCGGGCTGGAACAGAGCGTTCCACGAGCCACGGGAAAAAGTTATTTGTTTATTTTTTCTCTCTCCAACTAACTGAACTCTAGCTGGAATTTTCATCGATGTATGAAAAATAAAAGAGTGATACTGGAAATCCGAATTAACATTACTGTAAGAGATGTTGTACTGCTTTCTGACGGAACATTCATCACTCTGTTGCATTTCCACTTCCGTCTCACTGATGTCTGTCCTGCCATCGATCAGCGTTACACAATACCTGCGATTCTCCTCGCCCGGGGCTGACGGAAGAAAGAGTGGACACGACAGATATCTTTTTGAGTGCAGAATAGATTTATGCACCTCGCACCAGTTATTACCAACTCAACGCTTTATCATAAGTAATATTTCTATTGATCCTTAAGGATTGTGTCACATCTCCGGCTCCCATGAACACAAAAGCAGCGTGAATCCCAAGCGACGTCATTCTAATCTTGGCCAATTTAACTCCCAGTCAGATTGAGTGGCTTAAAGACTACAACATAAATGCCTGGCAAGATTAAATGACAAGACCATCGCATTCCGGAGTTGGTAATGGAGAACATCTACAGACGCTGGAAATCGAAGTAATACCCACACAATCCTAAGGAGCTCAGCAAGCCAGGCAGAATCTGATTATCACAACCTGGTTTCGGAACTGGTAAAATAAGGGAATTACAGGGACTACAGGTTGGTACAAATCCTTCCAGATCGAAAAGTGCTTTATGACAGATTTCATTCTTTACATTGTCGCCAGTGACAGATCATATTGTCATATAGAAGGTAGAATAGCATCTGTCTTGAGGCCTATAGAGGAAGACGGTCAATCAATCGAAATTCCATTCCCTTCCATCTAGCCTTGTATCCCCCCCCCCCACTACACCAATATAACAGAGGGGTTATCTGTGGAGCCAAAAAAAAACATTCTCAAGCAGGAAGTGCTACACCTCCTCTTTCCTTTCCTAACTGTAAGGTGTTAAATCGGATTGTCGGTTTATTTCCTTATCAGATAACGCGGGAAATCCATTTGTCCCATTCCTTAAATTGATTATCGTCTACCTCTACAGGTAATGTCCGGAAAAGGTAACGTAACGGAGGGAGAATATTCATTTTTACAAAACTTATCCATGAATTTAAACTTAAAGTATGAATAAGATTCCATCTACGTATATCTGCTTTTATCTCTGAAACTAATGGCTCATGAGTTACCTGTGACAATATTGAAAGATCTTTTGGCAGGTTTATTCCAAAATGTCTTAATAACTTAGTTTCCCACTTGAAATCATATGCATTCTGCAGTTGTTTTTTTTTTGGATGCTATATAATTTAAGGACATAACCTGCGTTTTCTTTACATGAATTTTATATCCTGATATTTTCTCGAACTCATCCAACAATCCTATGAATGATTTTTCTGGTTCACTCAAATAAACTAAGACATTATCTGTGAATAGCTCTGCGAGCATCTCTGTTCAATCCCTGCCACCTTGATATCTTTTTAAATTTTGTACTGTCTTATTAGTTGGGCAAGAGGCTCAAGGTATAGTGCAAAGAGGAGAGGGGAAATTGGACATACTGTCTAGTTCCTCTCTCTAAAATAAAAGAGTCAGCGGGGTCCCCGTTTATCTTAATTCTGTCATATAAAGTCTGTATTACTATAATAAACTTTTCTTGACAGCCGAATCTTCCGAACGCTTTATATAGGTATACACATCTAAATGAATCAAAAGCTTTCACGGCTTCTAATCCCACTACCATTGGCTCTGTCCTTTTCATGGTAACCTGTTCTAGTATGTGTAAAGTTCTCCTTATATTGTCCTGAGTTTGTCTTTACTAGATGAATCCAGTCTAGTCTAAGTGGATGTGGCCAGATAGAAGCTTTTCCAGTCAACAAGCTAATATAGATGCAAATAATTTACAATGGAAATTAAGGACACTGACTGGCCGGGAATTACCACATTCTAGTTTATCTTTACCCTCTTTAGGAATAACTGAGATAATCGCCTCTCTCCAGGAAGGCGGACTTTCTCCTCTCTGTAAGATCCAATTCAAGGTGTTAAGTAATAATGGAGCTAACTGTGACTTCAGCAATTTGTACCACACTGAGGTAAACCCATCAGAGTCTGCAGACTTTCCAGCCTTTAATCTAGTGATGGCCACGTTCAGTTCTTTGGTAGTTACTGGTTGTGATAAACATTCATTTTGTAAATATGTGAGCTCGGGTAATTCTAAAGAATTCAAGAAAATGCCTATCTGGGACTCATTGGAGGCCGGGGGTTGACAGCACAGTTCTCGATAATATGTTCAAAACTCTCTTGAATTTTCCCTATTGTACTCTCACCAAGTTTTGTGTTTGGATTCTTTATATTATGAATTGTATTGAATTATTGTATATGTATATTTACGTATATATATACGTAATTTATATGCTAATAATCTAGCTGATTTACCTCTCACGTCATAATAATTTTGTCTCAAGTAAAGGAAATTTCTTTGAGTTTCCAAAGTATCAATTTCATTACCTTCACTTTGAAATTTCCTAATTTCCTGTTTTATATTAGAATTAATTTTGTTGCTATCTACAACTTGAAGTTCTTTAAATTTTCTTTGAAGGTCTGCTGATGTTTGTGCTTTGATTTTATTTTTCATATGAGTAGTGTTACGTACCCCGTAATGGTTTAAAAATGACCAGCAGAAATGGACACACCTGGAGTCTGAGTCTTCCGTTATAAACTCTATTTTATTAGTAACTACGTGATAAAGTAATACAAAGCAAGGTAAGGCAAACAGGTTAGCAAAGTATATGTATGTGTATATGTATATATGTGAGTAAATGAAGTTCCCAAGCTTCTCTCAGCTCAGGTGATCAGGTTCTTACGGTGGTTTGGTTCAGTAGTCAGTTCAGTTCTGGAACTGGAGTTGATCAGAGTTGGAGACAGAGTGTGAGATGTTTGGTCTTCCCAGTTCCGATGCTGTCGATCTTCCACGTCGTCCTCCTGCTCTGGAAACTTATCAAAGTCACGGACTTGTGACCACAAAAAGAGTATGCCGTCTTCATGTGGAACCGCTATCAACCCAGGCGAGGGTTAAACACACCGATAGCGTTCCACCGGTCACCCATTTGTCCAGACTGTGAGTAAAAACCCCACCCCTGTCGTGGCACACAATCTCAACCAGTTTCTTCCCTGGTGTCTGGCGTGTCGTGTGTTTGATTTCAAATCCAGTCGACCTTGTATATATTTCACAACTGCTGAACACGAGCGGCCCATCATATAGTTCCGCCTTTCAGTTTCCAAGGCAACTCACAGACTTTCTCTCTCTCCGTTGCTGAAATAGCACACACGCTGTTCGCTCCCTCTATCTCTGTTTAAAGGAACAGTCCACTTTAGAATAATCCATCAGATCTCGTCATAAGTTGACCTGGAATCAGCGAACTGCTCCAGCCGGGAAGAAGAAGTGTCTCACGGTACTGGGTAAAAGACTACACATCCTTCAACATAATCAACAGCAGAATGATCCTTGGGGTTATCAGGAAGTCGAAATGCGAAGGTAAGTTCCATTTATCAGGCGAATTACCATCTTTCCAATGTGTCGGTTTAACATTCCCGAGAACGATAAATTAGCTTCTGTTATATCACAACTGGATACACTCAGAAGAAAACGATGAGAAGTGATACAATATCGACTCCGTTACAGGAGCGTCCCGACTTTCCAGCCCCGGATTTAATGCCTCTCTCTATAAAAGTGTCATGTGAAACGCAGTTTCACAGTTAGAATTACACAGTTGACGCCCTGACTCAAGAAACCTTAATACACACACACACACACACACACACACACACACACACACACACACACACACATACACACATAACCTACGGCACCTCCAAATGCAACGACATCTCTTCAACCAATCATATTTGGAACCAATCATCCTGATTACTGCAGCTCAGCAACATGATAACTACTTCGGCAGGTTTTCACAATCACGAGCATTTTTCACACGAGAGAGAATCTGCAGATGCTGGAAATCCAAGCGACACACACAAACCGCTGCAGACCAGGCAACATCTGTAGAAAGTCGAAGTCAGGGGCCCAAACATTTCACCAGGACAGTAACGGCCAGAAATGTTGACTGAATTCTTTCCCATAGATGCTGGCTGGTCCGCTGAGTTCCTCTAGCATTTTGTGTTTGTTGCATGGGAGTTTTTTTTCTGTTCTAATTCTGTTCTTTCTTGTACAATTGTACATACATTATGTTTAAATGTTGGTTTTTACTGTTAATTTAATGTATCTGCCAGAAAGTCAGTGTGGCTTCAGAGTCAAGGACATGGTATTTGTCCTCAGGCGGTTCCTGGAGAAATGTAGGGAACAGAACAAGGGATTGCAGGTGACGTTTGTCGACATTACCAAAGCGTTCGACACTGTGAGCAGGGAAGGTCTGTGGCAAATCATGGAACGACTGGGATGCCCACCAGTGTTCCTCGGCCTGGTCATCTAGCTACACGAAGATCAGCGTGGCCAGGTTAGACACTACAACGACCTCTCAGAGCCCTTCCCAATAGGCAACGGTGTACAGCAAGGCTGCGTCCTCCCGCCGACTCTCTTCACTATCTTCTTCAGAATCATGCTCGAAAGGGTCACGGAAGACCGTGATGACGAGGACGGTGTCTACATCCGGTACCGCCCCGATGGCAGCCTGTTCAACCTGAGGCGACCGCAGTCCCGCACCAAGACACTGGAGCAACTCACCCGACAGCTCCTCTTCGCCGACACAGAGACAGCCCTGCAGCGGATAACATCCGACTTCGCAGAGGCTGCCGAGCCCTTCGGACTGGAAGCCAGCTTGAAGAAGACAGAAGTTCTCCATCCGCCCGCACCTCAGGAAGATTACCACCCTCCCCGCATCACCATCGGCGAGGCAGAGCTGAAGACGGTCACCAGTTCAGCTACTCGGGGTGCACCGTCTCGTCAGATGCCCAGACAGACAAAGAGATTGACAACAGACTGGCAAAGGCCAACAGCGCACTCGGCAGGCTGTGAGAAAGAGTCTGGAACAACAAGCACCTGAAGAAAGGCACAACGATCAGCGTGTACAGAGCCGTTGTACTGACCGCCCTCCTGTACGGCTCCGAGTCCTGGGTTACCGACCGTCACCACCCACCACTCCTTGAGCGTTTCCACCGGCGCTGCCTCGACATCCACTGGAGTGACTCCGTCACCAACATCGAACAGGCAGAACTCACCAGCATCGAGACCCGGCTGATGAAGACGCGGCTGCGCTGGGCAGGGCACGTCTCCCGAAAGGAGGATCACCGCCAGCCCAAGACTGTGCTGGATGGCGAACTCTCCACTGGCCACCCTGACAGGGGGCACCGAAGAAGAAGCACAAGGACTCTCTGAAGAAATCCCTTGGTGCCTGTCACATTGACCATCGCCAGTGGTCTACTCTAGCCTCCGATAGCGAGGCCTGGCGACACGCCATTCACCAGTCTGTCTCCCCCAGCAGGAACGCACGCAGGGCCGGCCTTCAGGATGAAAGGAGATGGAGGAGGAACCGTGACACAGCAGCAGCAAACCCGGAACAGAATCTCCCTTGTAGCCGTTGTGTCCCGGCCTGCCTGTCCCGTGTTGTCCTCGTCAGCCACCAGCGAGCCTGCAGAAGACGGGGGCAGCCCCCTTCCTAAATCTTCGTTCGGGAAGTCAAGCCATGATGATGACATTGAAACAACGAAGAACACGGGAAATACCAAAACTAATTAAAACAGATTAATTTAAAATATTCCAATCCCCGGCAAGGATACAATTTCCCTTTCCTTGCCTACTGTCCCGGAACAACTCCATAATATCAATGGACGTTTAGGACTGTGTGACACCGTAGGAAAGAGAGATTCCAGAGACAGAGCGTCAGTGCCGTGAAGACATTTATTAACATTATTAATACAAACATCTGGGATTATTGTTGGGATCACAAGTGATGTCACTGGGCGCTGAGCTGGCCGGACCACACCTTCGGACAATCCCGTTTTAAGTGTAGATATCAGGAAGAGCAGGGATGTAGTTAATCTGAAGATGCAGCGTGACCCGGAAGGACATTCTGCGGCTCTCTCTCAATACTCTGATCTACAGCAACAAGCTCATTTTATCAACAACATATACCGAACAGATACTGAAAAAACTGTTCGTACGATTACCCCTGCCCCTGTAACATGTGGAAACAAAGAGTGCGATCCGTTGACATGCGCAGAAGAGTGAAGTTTAGTGGGAAGTGGTCACGTGTTGTTGAAGGACGCGTAAAACAGATTCACAATGATGTAATTGTAGCTTGGAGTATGAGGTCAGCGGGAAGTATGGATAGTCTGGAACTTTTTTTGTTCTTGGGGAAAGGGTGAAGGGTGAATATATAAAGATTTATAGAAACTACATGGCGTAGATAGTCAGCATTTCTCCGACCGAGTGGATGCTAGAACTAGTGGCTATATTTTTTTGCGAGAAGGCAAGTTTTGACAGGGTTTCTTAGCGACACAATTTTCATTGTGGTGGGCACATGGAACAAGATGACAGTAAAAATAGTTGAGGCGGATATAATGGGAGTGTCTCTTTGGCATTTGGACAAGATCATGTTATGAAAGCTTGGGAAGGATTGATGTCTAAACACAGGCAAATGGGAGTCAGTCAGGAAGGCGCCCGCTTCGGCACGTTCAAACCTCCATGACAATGAGCTGTGAATAAATCAGGCAGACAGTTCGACAGGTTTGAGTGACATTGAAGCTTGTGGAAGGGAACTGCGAGATTGCTTTGGCTCAGTCGGTTTTAGAGCAGGAGAGAATCAGCTTCTCGTGTCCCTTGTTAATAACCTGAATAAATCAGTTTTCACGGAATCCCGCCATTTTGGGGATGGGTTTGCTGGGCGTGCTGTGGAGCGTTGGTGAGAGTATCGCCTCCCTGAAATATGAACCATATTCAGATTTAATTAGAAAGCGAATGTGGGTCACCTGTACATGATTTAATAAAATCAGTTTGAAAAGTAATACATCATGTGCTTATTTATTAGTTTTCACCGAAGGCACTCAAATATTTAGGCGTGGATCTCTGACTTCTGTCAGGGCTGATTTCCGTAACCAGGCATATCGCGGGGTAACATCGAATATAATGTCTACAGGATCGGGAATAGAAGATCGCCTTCTATTGCCGAGGCGTGGCTGGTCAATTGAGGAGGTTCTGGTACAGCTGAGTGGCACTGCCGATCAAGAAATGAATGGAAGGACACAACGTATGCTAAACTCACACAGGATTTTTAGAAAGGCTACTTAAGTTCTTTCCAAAATTTGTATTCTTCTACCAATTATTGAGAAAGAGTATTCCTGCTGAGGTTTTTGGAGGCGGTTGTGCAGTTCGAAATGTTTTTTACCCCTCTTTTTCGCTGTTTCATATGATACGGCTTGGCAGATCGGGAAATATGGAATAAGGATGTTATTGACCGAAAGCCCTTTGCTGCTTTACAGATTTCCAGTACTGGGTGAAAATAGTCTGGTTTCTTTAGCATTGAAATGACGCTTGTCTAATTCAATACTGTGTTCCATCCGGCCCATTCCGCGCATTCATACATTTTATTACTACCTCGAGCTAATTCTTATCAGATACGAATGAGACACTTTAAGTTACCAGCATCGGTGTGTTTTAAATGAGAATTTTTATTTGATTATCAAACTAAAAGCGCGGATCTTTTATAAAATGTTGCCTGCTGTAAGACGTGTGCGAGCTGGAACTGAGTTCTACTCAGGGGAGAAAGCCTTAAATGATCTCACATTTCTCTTAATCAATGCCCGGAAAAGCGTCCAAGGAGACAGTATCAACGTTTTCAACTCTGCCCTGAAGTTAGTTTGTGTCGCTGCATAAATACACGTGTTTGTACAGGAACTCACGTTCGTGAGCAGAGTCCCGGTTTGAGCAGCGATATATCGGGCAGAGTAATAGTCGCGATCAAAATACATGGTTAGGCTGGCGATAAAATTGGTCACTGCCAATGGCAGCCAAAATAGCATAAAGCTGCCCGATACACAGAACAGTAATATGATGCCCTTTTTCCTGTTCTCCATTTCCGGGTCACGTTCAATCTTACTCTTATGGGTTCGGAAGCTTCTCCGGGATCGGCTGGTCACCAAGATATGCCTACCTGTCATCCCATTATATAAAAGTATTAAACCAGATGCGCACAGGTTTTGAAAGGATTTGAATCTGCTGAGCGCGACAAACGTTAGAGAGTTGAAGATGTCCAATTTCGGGCGGACACCCCACGAAATATTTCCAATTATTCGTTGAGGCTGAAATGCAAACAGGAAGTGTATATTCTCCAAGCAAAGCCCCGCCAGTATTACTGCTGCCAGGATTCTGGCTGTCTTCACTCTGCAGTATTTTGTTTTAAACTTCTGACAACATATGGCAACATATCGATCACAGGTGAAGGCCACCGTGTACCACCGTGATAGTTCCAGAGTGACCGCCAGCACGCAGATCGTGGCTTTAAGGACTTCCGTATAATGCAGAAATGAACTGGACAGGCGGAATATTAAAATCTCATAGACAAGGACATTGATGAGAATGACCGATAGATCTGACACAGCCATCATCGTCATGTAGGCAGAGATGCATTTGGAAAGACCGCATTTTCCCCGGGACAGAATAATAATTGTTAACAAATTAGCTGCAACAGAAAGAAACACCAACAGATAAAGACATCACTGGAGGAGGAAGACTGGTGAATCTGACAACTTATTTCTGAAATATGTCCGGATGTATTTCTGTTTAGTCCGGTGGTCTGAGGGTGAGCATAGGCAGGACGGAAAGGCACTTCGCAGTGTGATCTTCACCGGCTGGAAACGGGCTGAGAAACAGCCCGTGTAATGTACTGGGAGCCTGGGTAATGTGCCGCCCTGCAGGAGGGTAAACCAGGTTACCATTGCATGGTGAATGCTAGGCTGTGAGGTGCTCCGCATAAAAGAAACGGAGCTGTAAATACGGATCCATCATTCATTTACAGTAAAACACTGGGTAAACCGGGCGGCACAGAGATCATTTTGCACATCGGCCATCACAAATCAGGACTCTGAGCACTGGGGCTGAGTTATTGAGTTGAATTTGTACAATACGTAATTAAAGCCGAATCCGTAGTATTGTTTACAATTCTACTTATCTCAGTACGGGAAGTATATCAAAATTCGTGACAGAGTTCAAAATATTTACAAGGATACAGACGGGAATAAGCAATCTTTGTATCCATTAGGGGTATAATTGGTGTAAATGTATTTCAGCCTTTTCCTCTCAGATTGTGTGAAATTATTTTGAACGACAATAGGATTAGCGTGAAAGCTGAAATACTTCGGGGGTAATCTGAGAGAGGTTATTTACTCAGAGTTTGCTGCGAGTGTGGAAACAGCTCCCCGCGGAGCGGACGGTGCGGGATCTGTTGTACCACGTAAGATAAGTTTGTAAAGGGCCAAGGTGAGAGGGAGGCAGAGGAATATCAGTCAGGTGCCGGTAGATAGGATAACAGAGGTTCAGGTCGCCATGGAGGGCCGAATGGCCACTTTTTGTGCTGTAGTACACTTTTATCCTCCGACGGGCACGATGAAAAATACATTACATCCTGAGCGGAACACTACTGCTATTTCAGCGATGGCATCCCTCCGTTCCCTTTGCACCGGACGTGAGGAGACGGCCTCCTGTGTCCAGAGGAAAGTCTCCTCACCGGCCGTGTGGACACGGAACGATACAGCGCCTATTGAGCAGCTTGTATAATGGACACATTGCGGCGCATCTTCGGATCATACTTCATAAAGAATATCAATGTCCTGCCGAAGGCCGATAGCTGTTAGACACTGTATTAATACGACTTACCGGGTAAACCAAACACCGCTAGAACAGGGTAACAAACGTCTTTCACCTGTAGGATCGCCGGTCGACTCATGTTCGATTGCTTGAATTATCTCCCGTTGTGCAGTTCACATCAGCGTGTGACTCTGACCACGATACCCTGCTAATTTATAGGAAACACGAATTCTCCGTCACGGGTAGGCGGGTTGTGCAATGAATGACGTTACTTACAGCCAATGAACAAACAAGGGTTGATGTTCCGCTCCGGTGCCACCTGTTCACCAGCTGATAGACTGAGCAGCTGGATCATGAAGCTTCTTCATTCACATTCCACAACAGAACCCCCCCCCCCCCCGAGGGAGTGACGTCAGCGCTCCCCTCGCCCGCGGAGAGCATCTCTCCAGGAGGGCCCTTTCGTTGTCCCACAGTAACTCAGTGAAGAGTTCCCACTCCGTTCCGTAACTGCATTTGTTACACAGCGTTCTGCTGATTCCCACTGACTGTAACATTACTGATGCTGTGCTTGCCTTTACTTTTCACAGAATAATCACTCAATAACCTTTCTCATCATCCGACCAGTCTAATGTCAATCCGTTAGGCTTTGTCTAACCTTATAGGCTGTGATACCTTCCTGAATGTGACGGACAAAGTTCTGGTGCATGTGCGCTGTATTTTCTTTGGAATTGGGGCATCAAAGCCACAAGAGATACAGTACGCTAAAAGTGAGAGGTTTAACTGTACCCAATTTAAAGATCTAAAGCATACCCGAGGGGCAACCTTTTTACCCAGAGGGTGGTACATATATGGGACGAGCTGCCAGTTGGATGTACCGAAGACAGGATATTTCAGAACCAGGAACATGGACCAGAAGAGCACAGGAATTAAATTGGTGATAAGATGCCCCAGTAAACCAATTCCTACCGCCTGCAGATGTCCATATCCGCCCTGTTCCTGCATATCCCTTTCTGAGAACATCTGGAAGTCCTTTACTATAATTGCCTCCACCGCCATTGCAGCTTGTAGATTGCCGGCACCCAAGCGCTCCCCGTGTGAAAGAAAAGATCACCCGCACATCTACTTTGAAATCAGCCGTTATCATTTTAGTCATCCGGGATCAGAAGTTTCCACACCGGAAAGAGACGGTACCGGCCGTCTACTGTATCTAGGCCCCTCAGACGCTGATAAGCTTCAATCAGCTCTCCACCCAGCCTCCGCCAACCCATAGGACACAACCCACGTTGTCCACCCTCTCCTGATGAGTCACGCCCGCTAATGCAAGCAGCACCCCGGTAAACCTGTGCACCTTCTCTGCAGCAGCATCTTTCCAACAGCGGGGGACCAGACTGGGTTCGGTTTCCAGACACGGCCTCGCTAGACATTTAATATGCAGCCGCCAACAAGTGTGCTGCAGACCCGACCGTCGCCTGAGTCGGCAGAGTCACAGTGGTGATCTTGAGGCTTCAGATCCTCGCGGCTCCAGTCAGAGAACGCTAAAGAAAAGCAAAGTTATAGGTAATTCTTTGTCTCCTCCCCGTTTGTGCATCAGCTCGGACGTTATATGTCAATGATTTGGATGCTGGAATTGATGGCTTTGTTGAAAACATTGCAGATGATATGAAGACAAATGGAGGGGAGGGCAGGTTGGAGGAAGCAGAAAGGGTTCAGAAGGTGAGTCAGATTTGGAGAATGGGCGAAGGATTGACAGTTGGAATACAGTGTCGGGAAGTGTGTGGCCATGCAGTTTGGTAGAAGAAATGAAAGGACTGGTTATTGTCTAAAGGCAGAGAAAATCCTAAAACTTCAGACGATGGAGACGTGGGAGTCCTTGTCCAGGATGCCTTAACAGACAATTTGCGGGCGGAATCGGTGGTAAGGAAAGCAAAAACAACGTTATCATTCATATCAGTCAATTGAATATGAAGGCAATCAGATAATGCTGATGTCAAGATGCAAGTGGGTATGAGTATAACTGCAGAGACAGTGACAGCGTTGGTTTTCGCACATTCTCTTGTTCGGATGCAAACTATAATATACGGGCAATGGGTTCACAGAGAATATAACACAAGGCTGCACTTAAACTGCTTCACAAGATCCAGGGCTTCAGGAGGGAATCGGGCAAGTCAGTCTACAAAACAAGCTGAATGTCTCCACAGGCTTTACCCTAGGTAAGTCGCTTTACAAACTGGCACAGCAAAAAGACTGACGCTGATAGTTGATTCTAACCGGTAGTGTGAGTATCAAGACTAACAAACTGATAAATCAGGCACCAGCATTAAACACCTCTCAGTCAGTCTCAGGTGGGCCACGTGATCCACTTGAGCTCCTCCCAGTAAATAGGGGTGAGGCGGCGTCATCAATTTTCTTTCAGGGAGGGCGCTGCAAATATTACAGTTGACTCTGAATAAAACACTGGTGAAGTCTCACGTGGAGCATTGTGAACAGCTTTAGACTCATTCTGTTAGAAATGAGATGCTGAAATTAGAGAGGGTTCAAAGGAGGTTCGCTTTAGTGATTCCCGGATTGACTGGCTTGTCTTATGAAGAGGGTTTGATGGCCTGAATTCACTGGAATTCAGAGGAATGCGGTGTGAAACGCCTATATAGACGGAGGGGATGCTGCCAATGGTGGGAGAGTCTCAGAACAAAGCGCACACTCTCAGAATAGAGGGGCGTCCTGCTTGAACTGAGACGGCGAGGAACCTCTTGCCTCAGTGAATGGTGAATCTGTGTAATTTGTTACCTAAGACAGCTGTACAGGTCAAGTCTTTATGTATATTTAAGGCAGCAGCTGATTGATTTTAACTAGTCAGGACATGAAGGGATGCGGGGAGAAGGCCGGAGATTGGGGCTGAGAGGAAAATTGGATCAGCCACGATGAAATGGCGGAACAAGATCGATGAGCTAACTAGACACATTCCGCTCCTACATCTTATGCTCTTATAACATCGCGCCGCCAGAAATCAGTTCCTCAAATGTTGCGGACAAGCATGTCATAAGCATTCTGTCGCCGCCCTTTCGACATTTTCAGCCACTTTGACTGAGATATGGACTCGGTCCCCAAAATCTGTTGGCTCAACAAAATTGTTCAACGGCTTTCCATCCAGAGTAACTTCTCCCTTTGCTTATGGCCTCCCAAACTGCAGCACTTCACACGCTGGCCCATTACGGGTCCCTGTGAAACACCTCCCGTTCTGGAATTTCAGCTGGAATAAATTCCATCCACTGTTATCCATTGTCCTCGACGAGGATCCAATTCTGAATCCAAAACGCCAACTCACTGTGGATCCTTTGCAGCTTAAACTTCTGGAGGATCCTCCCATGAGGTTTCCCCTCTCTCTTGTTCCCGTTAAAACTCCCGAAACTTACCAGTGTCTCTCACGATTTGATCTCTAGAGTCTTCTCCCTTTTCACCAACCTGATTGGCTGACACACCATTCCTAAGTTGAATATCACAGTCCCCTTGTATTTAACTGAAACCCAAACACTTCCAGCAGAACACACCTTTCTACACAGAACTACAAAATGAAATGCCCTACAGCATTAACCGTAGAACATGTGTCTTATCGAGGGCGTTACATAGATCTGAAAAACCTTTTGTTAGACTCCTCAATATTGTAAAAAAATAGAAATATAGAAAACCTACAGCACAGTACAGGCCACTCCACTCGCAAAGTTATGCCGAACACGTCCCTACCTTAGAAATTACTAGGCTTATCCACATTTTAGTAAGCTCCATGTACCTACCAAAAAGCCTCTTAAAGTACCCTATCTTATCCGCCTCCACCACCGATGCCAGCAGTCCATTCCACGCACTCACTACTCTCTGTGTAAAAATCATACTCCTCTGTACCTACTCCCCAGTACCTTAAACCTGTGTCCTCGTCTGGCAACCATTTCAGCCCTGGGAAAAAGCCTCTGACTATCCACACGATCAAAGTCCTCTGATCATCTTATACACGTCTATCAGGTCACCTCTCATCCTGCTTCGCTCCAAGAGAAAAGGCCGAGTTCACTCAATCTATTCTCATAAGGCATGCTCCCCATCCAGGGAATATCTTTGTAAATCTCCTCTGCACCCTTTCTGTGGCTTCCACATCCTTCCTTTAGATAGGCGACCAAAACTGAGCATGGTACTCCAAGTTATTGTTGGCTAGCTTTCCTTCATATTTCATATTTACCCTTATAGCGTTTTATTTACCTTCTGGTGTTTTTTTTTAATTACAATCGGCTGACTAAAATTTCTGGATGTGCCTTCCATGCGGTACTTTGTCAAAACCCTGACTGAAATCAGAAGAGGTCAGGCCAGTGTGGATTGGATTTAGATGCTCAGTCGCGAAACTTTCAAGAGTGAAAGATTGAACGTACACAGTACGTTATGCTCCTGTTAGAATCAAAGGTTTTGGCGAATTCGGATCTTCGAGGGATGTTAAGGCCCTGGTTAAGAAGAAGTAAGGGGACGCATGGCCAGTTGGGACCAAATGAGTCACTTGAGACATATAGGAAATGCATGAAGCAATTAAGAGAGAAATTAGAGCTAGAGAAGGCTTGAGCTTTCCCGCGCACACTGGTTAAAGATCATTCCCCGGAGATTCGAGAGTCACATGAAGATCAAGGTGAACGCAAAGGACGAGAATCGTAGCGATCACAGTGGTCCGCTACGGATGGAGCCAAAACAGACGGGGAAGGTGTTAGAGACTTGTTGCGTCTCTCTTTGCTTGGGAGACAGACACCTGGACAAAATGGGTGAAAACAGTAGTGAGGTCGTGCACGATACAGATTATGGGGGATGAGTGCATACCTTCTGCTCACCACAGAATAGAAACGACGCTGAGGCTTTTGCGACGGTGCCGACGAGGTTTGGAGCCTGGTTTAGAGGGTCGTGTGCTATCTTGGGAAGCTGGGCAAACTTGTTGTTTCCTTCGGAGCAGCGAGAACTGATAGAGGTTTATAAGATTGCAGGAAGCAAAGATGCAGCAGAAAGTTGGATCTCTACCCCAGAGTAGAACTCTCTGATACCAGAGGGCATGCCGGGAAGGTGAGAGGGGATAGGTTGAAAGGGGATGTGAGGGTTAAAGCTTTTTTATTCAGAGAGTACGGTGCCCGGTATGGTGGTAGAGGCAACTGCATTAGAGGCTTTTAAGAGACGTTTTGAATAGGCGCATGAATATAAGGAAGGTCAGCTATGGACTTTGTGCGTGTAGGAGGAATTCATTCCTGAGTTATTTATTTATAATTTTGCTGCTTCGGCACAACGCCGTGGGCCATGGGGCCTGTCCCTGAACGATACTGTTCTGTGTACTATGTACTATGAGGAGACGTTTGCTGACTTGAGGCAAGTCCTGGCAGATAGATGCCGGATCCTGACAGGATGTCACCTCGGCATTTGTGAGCGGCTAGTGCGGAAATTGCAGGGGCGACGGCAGAGATAGTTCAGATCCCAAGGGTAAGGTGCTGGAAGGATGGCTAATGTTGTTTCGATGTTCAGGAAATTCTCCAGGAAGGAGCAGGGAAGCCAGAGGCTGGTAAGCCTGACGTCAGTCGTGGTTAAATTATTGAAAGGCGTTCTGAGGGTCAGGATATCTACAGATCCCGATTTCATTGGTAATATAGTTTACGGGATGTGCAGATATACCCGGATTCAGAGCGGAGCGGACAGCGAAGTCGGTTATCAAACCTTGTAGCATGTGTGGACCAGTTTGAAAAAAAACGTGGCCTGGAGCGTGGCGGGTGGAATTTAATGCAGACAAGGGTGCGGTAGATACGTAGAGAATGTACAGCACAAAAGAGGTCCTTCGGCCCTCAATGCTGTGCCGAACAAACACTTACTTTGGAGGTTTTGCATTTTGGGAGGACCGACCAGTGGAGGTCTGACACAGTGAATGGCGGGGAAATGATGGGTGCGCCTGGGACCGAGGCATCTGAGATGACATTTCCATAATTATTAGAGAAGGCTGTAGAGAGGGTCGTACGGAAAGATGTTGGCACACGGCCATTCATACAGTCAAAGAACTGAGAACATAGATCGTGATGTTACGTTCCAGTTGTATAACTGCACACAAACCTGCTCACGCCTCCTTTAGCTCGGAAGTCTCTCTTAATTGCTTCATCCATTTCCTACCGTGTGGGGCTCTGGTCGCCGATCCACAGGAAAGATATCAATAGGGTTGAGAGATTCCAGGGAAACTTTATCATGATGTACACAGGAGGATATGTCCAAACCCAGAGAGGATGTAATTAAAGAGAAAACACTGCCTGATTAGTGCTTTTAAAACAATGTATTTATTTTGTATTTTCCTGTAACCCTGTATCTTTGCCCTGCTCTGCAACTGAAAAAGAGATCAGTATTATAGAAGACAGTCATGTTGAACCAGTCTCCGGCTGTTTAAAAGAGAGGTGTGTTTCTAGATGTTTTTTCCACACTGACGGTGATGTGTGTCTGGAATTTTGCAGACGTGATCGAGGCTATTTGGTACCACATGTGTGGGCGGACAATCGAGGTATGTGACCCTTGTGCCGGCAGATGGAATTGGAATCAGTGAGGCATGAAATCTCCACTTCCATTGGTTCAGGACAACACGGTGAGGAAGCGGGCCTTTTCCCGTGCTGAACCGGAATGTCCAAGCTGCAGTACTGTCTGCATCTCCGTTCGACCTTCTCAGGAAGGACGTGATTGACGTAGGAAGGCGCAGTGAGCAATCAGGACTGTTGTGGCCGGGACTGGAGAGCTCGGGACAGGAGGAGACTGGACAGTGACTGACGTAGCAAGGCGCAGTGAGCGGTCAGGACTGTTGTGGCCGGGACTGGAGCGCTCGGGACAGGAGGAGACTGGACAGTGACTGACGTAGGAAGGCGCAGTGAGCAGTCAGGACTGTTGGGGCCGGGACTGGAGCGCTCGGGACAGGAGGAGACTGGACAGTGACTGACGTAGCAAGGCGCAGTGAGCGGTCAGGACTGTTGTGGCCGGGACTGGAGCGCTCGGGACAGGAGGAGACTGGACAGTGACTGACGTAGGAAGGCGCAGTGAGCGGTCAGGACTGTTGTGGCCGGGACTGGAGCGCTCGGGACAGGAGGAGACTGGGCAGTGACTGACGTAGGAAGGCGCAGTGAGCAGTCAGGACTGTTGTGGCCGGGACTGGAGCGCTCGGGACAGGAGGAGACTGGACAGTGACTCGGAACTGATCCCAAAACTCAGGGTCATGCAACGCTGAATCTTCTCTGCCCTACCACAGGTCCCCCAGTCACGATGCAATTGCCAGGTACTGTAAAGGGTGACCAAGGACACACACTCTTCCTACTCGAAACCGCTCGACAGAATGCACAAACACCGCCATTGTGTGTTCAGTCTGAGAGACGGCGCCTGCCCGACGGAATGAGGACAGTGCAAGCCGATTGGTTTTAAGGTTTCTTCGTAATGGAATTACAAGTCTGCGGATTTTCGTGAACACTTGAAACGACTCGGCAACGTGTTCTTCACAAGATCCAACGCGTTTACAGTGACTGTGCACTGATCCCGGACAATCCGCCCGGGATTATCAGTTGGGAGATCAAGCGGTGAATGTCAGGAATACCCGGACTGCAGACGCTGTGGTCGCGTCGGCGTTATTCTCCGTGCGCGGCCGGAGTAATGAACTGACACACCGAGGTGATCGGATATTTCACCGCGCTGATCACCTGTTCCCTGAATTTCAACTGAGTTACGGCGTAAATAAATGTGTTCGTGCAGCAGCTGAAATTCTTCAGCAAGGCTCCGACGAGGTGAAAGATCCATTCAGAATCATTGAAATTGAATCGTAACCCTGAGATCTCATAATACATGAAATTTAACAACCTCGTCAGCCACAGGAGGATGAAGCTGCCGGAGAGGGTGAAGAGTAAAACCACAGACCTCCTCCGGCTCTCCATCTCCGGGTCCCTGCTGTTCTCCCCCTTGCTCTGACCCCTCAGCCCCTTCCGGACACGACTGGCCACAACAATGTGCCTGACCGTCAGAGCGTTGAGCAGCAGAATCACAGCGAAAGGGATGAACGGATTTAAAACTATATCGAGCCAATCGTATACTACCCACCCGAGGTCAGTGAAAATGTTAGCCCTGAGTTCACAGAACCACGGTACATTGTTGACTATCTGTCTGGGTTCCCAGAGGAAGTAGCGGGGAACGCTTCTCAGAAAGGACAGCACGCCGGTTGTCGTGAGAACCACAGCCGCAGTTTCCCCGGTGCAATATTTTGTTTTCAGCTTCTGACAGCAGATGGCGACAAACCGATCAAAAGTGAAGGTCACGGTGAACCAGACAGAATAGTAGGTGGCTGTCTGCCTCAGTACTTCGACAACCCTGCACACAGGGGTAATGTTCAGAAAAATCCACGAATGATAATTATACCTGTAAATGATTTGACGCAAAATAACCTCGATTACAATGGTCAATAGATCCCCCGCTGCCATGGCCACCAGGTAGCGAGTGGTGCAGGTAGAGAGGCCACACTTTCCCCGGGAGAGAATCACAATCGCGACTAAGTTCACTGCAGAGAATGTGGGGGAGGGGAGGAAGAAAGAGAGAGAGAGAGAGAGAGAGAGTGAGAGAGAGAGAGAGAGAGAGAGAGAGAGAGAGAGAGAGAGAGAGAGAGAGAGAGAGAGAGAGAGAGAGAGAGAGAGAGAGAGAGAGAGAGAGAGAGAACAGATATTGGTCATTATTGAACATATTCTCTTGAAAAGGCTGCTTGTCTAACAAACGATGCGGGTCACATTATCTTTAACCTGCCTTCTTCAGACTGGAGACAAGACGATGCGTGGGTAATCCTCGGGAATAACAACGATCGGAACTAATACCGATTCCAGTCGCCGACGCGTCCATTTTGACAAATTGAACCGTGACTAACCGGGCCTCTGGAAACTCAGCAGCGAACCGGGCCGGAAAGGGATCGAGATGCAAGCAAACCCATAGATTTCTGGAGAAAACACTCGTACGGTACAGAGGGGATGTAGCAACAACTTAGTGATCAGATGCTGAGTGCCCAGCAATGGATCAGTTCCACGCGCAGTTCAATTCGTTGACACAGGTCAGTAGATCCGTGGACACATATTCATGAGCTCAGACCCAACTGCTGACCAGCAGGCAGGGAGTCGGACTGTGACAGACTCCAGGGGGAAATGTGAAACACAGGACTAGCTGTTCAATCAGATTAGTCACTCAGAAACAGTGAGCTTCGCAACGTAACCTCTCCCACTCACATCTCTCCGGGGAGCTGCCCGGACCAAGCCCGGGACAACTCCGGAAGGCGCTTTCACTCAAAATCTTCTCGTCACGCTTTCGCAGAGAGCGGCCTATCCCCAGCACTGGGCAAAGTCCGACAGCATCTCTCACAGTCACCGCTTGCCGTAGAACTGACTGTCAAAAATACTGGGAGAGGGCTGGAAACGTTGCCAATAAAACTCTCCTCATCACACCCTCCTCGGGAGGCCCCTGTCCCCAGCACTGCCTCAACTCTGGAAAAGGTGGCATTAAAAAAAACAGTCACATCCTTCCCGGAGATCTAACTGTGATCACCAAGTGAGAAGCTCGTAAAATTCCCATAAACAAGTTCACACCGGTCAACACACATAAATACCAAATACAAATTGCTCCGCTCACTCACCGGGAACTCCGATGACGGCAATGAACACGTTCGATACTTTATAGACACTCAAGAACCTATCCAACAATGCAGGCATCCTCTCTGGCCGGTGATTTGTGCCCGTGTACCACAGGCGATCTCCCGGAATGGGGTGCTGCGGCAGCGCATGCCCGGGGTTTAATACCTTGTGCGACTCCCCAGGGACCGAGTTTAACAAATTTAAAATTACAGATGTTTAAGTTATTTTCGATCCGATTATGTCACACAAGTGGAATCCCCGCGGTGCATCACTATAGTTAATTTAGTGAATTAATTATGGAACTGCAAACAATGGAAATTATGACGGTAGTGTTGTAAATAGCGAGTGGCATTTTTTCCAACAAAGGGTATACCTTTCCAAGCACCAACATAACCACATCAACACCTAATATTATGTCATGCCAATCTTGGACATCGGTTCAGGAGACCGACTGAATTTAGGAGAAACTATCTTCAGATTTCACTCTCGATTATCAGTAACCATCCTCAAATCACACTCCCGTTTTCCAGTAACAGTCCTCAGATCTCACTCCCGATTTCCAGTGACCATCCGCAGATCTCCCTCGGGATAGCCACTACCCGTCCTCAGATCTCACTCCCTACTACCAGTAAACATCCTCAGATCTCACTCCCGATTACCAGTAACCATCTTCAGATCTCACTCCTGATTGCCAGTAACCATCCTCAGATCTCACTCCCGATTACCAGTAACCATCTTCAGATCTCACTCCTGATTGCCAGTAACCATCCTCAGATCTCACTCCCGATTTCCAGTAACCATCCGCAGATCTCACTCCCGATGACCAGTAGCTGTCCTCAGCTTGTTTGTGTTCGGGTGAAATGTACCAGACTTTGTCATATGTGTGGAACATGTCTACGTTCGTCGCCATTGAGAGAAAGGCTTGCTCTGAGTAAGGAAATCTTGCTGCCTTCTATTTCTCTGACACGTACCGAGAATTGAGAAAGGTATTCACAGGAGCAGGCCCTTCGGTGTACAGAGTCCGCGCGAACCATATCGCCACACTGAACGGATGTAATCTCCCAGCAGCTGATCCTTCACCCTTCAACCCCTGCCCGTACACGAGTCAACTCTCACAACAGTAACCTTGGGCTTCTGGTGTCTCTCATCTCAGAATCTTTTTGACCATCTGTGCGAATTACATCAGCGTCTGAACCATCAAATGTGTGAGTCTCAAAATTATTGAAATGTGTTATGCGATTGTTACTTGTGAAATCGTGTTGTATCACCCATTCTCAGCGCTTTTGAGAGGGTAAATGCAGTTAGGATATTTTTCCTGTGAGGTTGGGTAGGACGGGAACAGGAGGTCACATGTTTAAGGTAAAAAAGGTAAAATTTCAGGGGAATCTGAAGGCAAGTTGGTCACTCTGAGGGCGGAGCGACAGCGGGACGAGCTGCCGGCGGAATTGGTGGATGTGGGTTTGGCTGAATTGAAGAAGAGTTTGGATAAGCACATGAGGGGTCTGATTGGGCTCCGGTCCTGTTTCAGTCCTGAGTCTCGGGACAGTGGAAAGGAGCAAAAGCGTCTGTTTCTTTATTGTCGTGTTCTATGACTGAATAACGGGAGTTGGTGTGGAACCCGTTGCGTCTGTTGTCGAGAAGGAAGTGGAGCTCTTTAAAACCTTCTTGGTTAGTGGGGGGGGGGCGGTGGAGAAGGTTGCAGTTTTTCGGTAATGGGCAGCCATACCCAGTGAAGCAATCGTTTCCAGGGATTTTAATTTGTTGAAGAGATCGATGCCATGTGCAGAGACATGGATGTGGACGGGATTGTACTCTACCGAGGCGGGTAAAATGAAGTCAGTGTACACGGACACGAGTTCAGTCAGACAGGAGCAGGCAGAGACAATGGACCAAACCGGACAGTCAGGTGTGTGGATCCTTGTTTGTACGACGTGGAATGGCTGCTGATGTATCTCCCTCCCTCATACATACGAATTAACCCCGACACACACGGACACACTCGCTCACACAAATACACACACAGACGTGAACACCAACACATGGTCTCATCATACACACACACCATAGACACAGATAACCAGACAAAGACACATACACCTCTCCGAACACAGACACTGTTCGACATACACACACACAGATTCAGAGACACACGGGCTCACTCACAATGGCAAATAAAACATACAGAGGTAGACGCAGATGCACACATGCACGCACAAACTAACAAACGCGCACAGAAACTCAGATGCGCGCGCACATACACAGCGTGCACACGCGCACACACGTATATCAACAGGCACCAGCATAAGCACATGAACATGCAGACACAAATACACCGAGATACGCACACCATCACGCACTGGAATACACCATCGCACAGTCACAGAGCGCAACACAGACACACAGAGAAACATACAAAGAAACTGAAAGGACAAACACAGACAGGATGAGACACACAACGAGAACAAACACAGTCCCACAAACACACACACAAACGCGCACGTCCACACACAGTCCCGCAAACTACCAGCTACACACAGACACAACCAATCACACAAAGGCAGACACAGAAACGCACACACACAGACTCCCAGACAAAAAAACACCCAGCCACAAATACTTACAAATATAAAAAGACACACTCATGTGCACAACACACTGATACGCACACCTACTTAGAAACACAGATAGAAGCACACACGCACACATACAGCTACACTTTCACATTTGCCTCTCCAGACCTCAACGGATCCTATGTTGTTTCATGAATCTTACCTCGTAATAATGGTCAGTGAAGCACAGGGGATCAGCATTTGACCACAAGTAACTTTATTGCCTCCATTAAAAATCACGTGGCTTATCCCCCGTATCCTCAATGCTTGATCTCTGGTGTCTTGAGGCTCATCGGCCCTACACTTCCTGAGGTCCGAATTAACTAAACTGGTGCGTCTCCATCCCAAGGTCACCTGACCTACCTGGGTCACCTTCGTACTGGTCATTGTACAGCTCTACAACCAACATTGTTTCATGGTACTGTCCACTCCAGCCTTGTGTATCTGTGTCTTTCAACTCTGACTGGTCCAAACAATATGTGCGTGGCCTATCAGCGGTTATAACCGGAGCAAAAACCGTGAGCTCAGTAGCAGGCAAGGTTCAGGCAGAGAAGGGAAACACTCCCTCGCAGAGCGGTCATCGACACAATGATCTGAGGCAGAGTGGTAGGACTTTGACTCATTCGGTCTTCAGCGATAACGGGTACGTTAGCTGTGAGGAATAGAAACCAGAAGTATGTCTATGAGTCGGGTTTTCTGGACTGGGTGTCAGGTGTGAGATGTCCAGGAGACTCAGCTCCTTAGGGACCACGTTAGGGAACTGGAGATGCATCTCGATTACTTTCGTCTGTTCAGGGAGAGTGAGGAGGTGATGGAAAGGAGCTATGGACAGGTAGTCACTCCGGGCCCTGGCGAGACCGATAAGTGGGTAACAGTCTGGAGCGGGAAGGGCCGGAGTCAGAGGCTAGAGAGTACCCCTGTGGCTGTACACTTTGATAATAAGTACTCCTGTTTGAGTACTGTTGGGGGGATGGCCTACCTGGGGGCAGCAACGGTGGTCATGTGACTCAGAAAGGTAGGGAAAGGAAGAGAAAGGCCGTCGTGATTGGGTACTCTCTATTTGCCGGGGGTTGGGGGTGGGACAGACAGGCGATTCTTTGCACTCAGGAAAGAAACTCGGGTGGTAGTTTGCCTCCCAGATGCCAGGGTCGGCGAAGTTTCTGATCGTGTCTACGATATCCTGAACTGGGAAGGAGAACAGCCAGAGGTCGTGCTACATATTGGTACCAACGACATAGGCAGGAAAGGGGAGGATGTTCTGAAAGCACACAAGAAGGAGTTAAGAAGGATGTTGAGAAGCAGAAGCAGAAAGGTAGTCGCCTGTGCCACGCGACAGTGAGTATATAAATAGAGTGAGGAGGAGGATAAATGCGAGTCTGAGGGATTGGAGCAAGAGAAAGAGATTCAGATTTCTGGATCACTGGCACTTTTTTGGGGGCATGAGTGACCTGTACAAAAAGGACGGGTTGCATTTGAATCCCAGGGGGACCAATAACCTGGCAGGGAGGTTTGCCAAGGTTATTGAGGCGAGTTTAAACTGGGATCAATGGGGGTGGGAGCAAACTGAAGAGTCGAAGGAAGGGGCAGATGGCTCACAGATAGAGGAAGTTTTGAGACAGTGCGAGAGGGAGGATAGCCAGCTGATCGAGAAGGGACGCGCTCAGATTGATGCTCTGAGATGTGCTTATTTTAATGCAAATCACATCAGAAACAAAGCGGTTGAGCTTTAGCCGTCGATCAGTACTTGGAGCTATGATGTTGTGTCCATTGCAGACTTCAGAGTTTAGATTTAGATTCAGGATTTTTTCAGAAAGGACAGGAAGGGAGGCAAAGGACGTGGGGCATGGCACTGTTGATCAGAGACAGTGATACGGCCGTAGGAAAGGAGGAAGACATGGAGGAATTGTCTACGAAGTCTCTGTGGCTGGACGTTAGAAACAGGAAAGGGTCTATAACTTTACTGGGTGTTTTTTATAGACCACCCATCAGTAAGAGGAACATCGAGGAGCAGATCGGGAGACAGATTCTGGAAAGGTGTAATAGTAACAGGATTGTCGTGGTGGGAGATTTTAATTTCCCAAATATGGATTGGCAAGACCCTAGAGTGAGGGGTTCAGATGGGGTGGATTTTGTTAGATGTGCTCAAGAAGGTTTCTTGACACGATATGTAGATAGGTCTACAACAGGGAAGGCTATACTTGATCTGGTATCGGAAAATGAACCTAGTCAGGTGTCAGATCTCTCAGTGGGTGAGCATTTTGGAGATAATGATCACAACACTATCTCCTTTACCATAGCATTGGAGAGCGATAGGAACAGACAAATTAGGAAAGAGTTTAACTGAAGTAAGGGGAACTACAAACCTATCAAGCAAAACTTGAAATCATAAATTGGGAACAGTGTCATCATCCGGTCCGTGAAGACCACATTCCGGTTCACGGTCCGGTCCATCGTTATTCCGCGTTTTCCGGTATTCCCTCATTCTGTTTGGTGCTCTAATCGAGGCAACTGGATCTCAGTTTGGGCTGGATACATAAATAGCTCCTGGGTCAGCTTCATTTGTAGGACTGTTCCCTTTCGATCCCCTTCCTTATGAAGCCTTGCCTGCAACCTTGTCTGTATCGCTGTCAAGTCCTACTGCCTGAGCAAGACCGGAGCCTTGAAGTGTCTCGATGAGGAACTGACTTTTGTGGTTTGGAACTGACTCGTTGTGTCCATGCATTCGATGTGTTCAGCCGTTTGTTGCTACCTTATGTTGGGAAGCGTTTCTGTGTCCTCGCCTGCGCTGGGTAGGTCCGGCCGTTTGCCGCTACCTTGTGTTGAGAACTGTCTCTCTGTGTTCTGTGTACCAGTCCTTTTGCGTGTTTTATAAATTACTTGGGTGAGGAAGTGGAGGGATGGATTCACAAGTTTGCTGATGACACAAAGGTTGTGGGTGTTTTGGATAGTCTGGAGGGTTGTCAGAGGTAACAGCGGGATATTGATAGGATGCAAAACTGGTCTGAGAATTACCAAATGGAGCTCAACCCAGATAAGTGTAACATGGTTCAGTTTGGACGGTCAAATATGTTGATAAATAGCATTAATTGTAAGTATATTGGCAGTGTGGAGGATCAGCGGGGTATTGGGGTCAGAGTCCATAGAATACTCAAAGCTGCTGCGCAGATTGACTCTGTGGTTAAGAAGGCGGACGGTGCATTGGCCTTCATCAACGGTGGGATTGAGTTTAAGAGCCGACAGGTAATGTTACAGCTATTTTAGCCTCTGGTCAGACCCAACTTGGAGTACTGTGCTCAGTACTAGTCACCTCACAACAGGAAAGATGTGAAAACTGTATGAAAAGGTGAAGAGGAGGTTTACCAGGTTGTTGCCCGGATTGGCATCCCTTACAGGAATAGGTTGAGTGAACGTGGCCTTTTCTCCTTAGAGCGGTGGAGGATGAGAGATGTATAAGATGATGAGAGGCATCGATCGTGTGGATAGACAGAGGCTCTTTCCGAGGGCTGAAATGGCTAGCACGAGAGGGCACAGTTTTAAGGTGCTGGGGAGTAGGGACAGAGGAGATGTCAGGGGTAAACGTTTGACACACAGAGTGATGGTGGACCCGGATGCGATAGGATCTTTTTAGAGACTCTTGTTTTGGTACATGGAGCTTACAAAGATAGCGTGCTGCAGGTAACCCGAGGTAATTTGTAAAGTCAGTACGTGTTCGACACAGCTTGTGGGCCGAAGGGCCTCGAGTGTGCTGTAGTTTTTCTCTGTTGTTCTCCTCCGGTGGTGTTTCAAAGTCGAAGTCCAAGTTCGTTTATTTTTGAGTTCGTCTCTTCGCAGGCAGCCACAAAATAAAGAAGTGAAAAGATGGACGAACACAGAAAGAGCAAAGAGAAAAACACACAATCCGGGCAAACAGCAGGAATAACCAAACATCTGAAGACCCCGAGCGTCCGTCGCAACGGAGCTGTGATCACGGTAATCTGAGTTCAGCTCAGGGACCAGTAAACCTGGCCGAGCGGCGAGCAGAGCCCTTCGACACCGGTCCCGAAACCCGGAGCCTACCATCCTAACCTCGGGCCGTTCCTCCCTCTCGTAAACCCACTCCCAGCTCCCGGGCCTGGATCACGGTAATCTGAGTTCAGCCCAGGGACCAGTAAACCTGGCCGAGCGGCGAGTAGAGCCCTTCGTCACCGGTCCCGAAACCCGGACCTCTTCCATCCAAACCTCGGGCCGTTCCTCCCTCTCGGAACCCCACTCCCAGCTCCCGGGCCTGGATCACGGTAATCTGAGCTCAGCCCAGGGACCAGTAAACCTGGCCGAGCGGCGAGCTGAGCCCTTCGTCACCGATCCCGAAACCCGGACCTCTACCATCGATTGAATCATCCAAACCTCGGGCCGTTCCTCCCTCTCGGTACCCCACTCCCAGCTCCCGGGCCTGGATCACGGTAATCTGAGTTCAGCTCAGGGACCAGTAAACCTGGCGGAGCGGCGAGCAGAGCCCTTCGTCACCGGTCCCGAAACCCGGAGCCTACCATCCAAACCTCGGGCCGTTCCTCCTTCCCGGAAACACACACCCAGCTCCCGGGCCTGGATCACGGTAATCTGAGCTCAGCCCAGGGACCAGTAAACCTGGCCGAGCGGCGAGCTGAGCCCTTCGTCACCGGTCCCGAAACCCGGACCTCTACCATCGGTTGAATCATCCAAACCTCGGGCCGTTCCTCCTTCCCGGAAACACACTCCCAGCTCCCGGGCCTGGATCACGGTAATCTGAGCTCAGCCCAGGGACCAGTAAACCTGGCCGAGCGGCGAGCAGAGCCCTTCGTCACCGGTCCCGAAACCCGGACCTCTACCATCCAAACCTCGGGCCGTTCCTCCCTCTCGGAACGCCACTCCCAGCTCCCGGGCCTGGATAACGGTAATCTGAGCTCAGCCCAGGGACCAGTAAACCTGGCGGAGCGGCGAGCAGAGCCCTTCGTCACCGGTCCCGAAACCCGGAGCCTACCATCCAAACCTCGGGCCGTTCCTCCTTCCCGGAAACACACACCCAGCTCCCGGGCCTGGATCATGGCGGCCCGATTTCTAATCCTGGCCGACACTTGACACGATTGTTCCTGTTCTCGCTCCTGGTCTCTGCAGCTTCCACGCTGTTTCGGCTCTGCGCCCCACTGTCCTGCCGTGAAGCCTGTCGTGGAGAGGACCTTCAATCTGTAACTGTCAGGCGATGAATCTTCGTCAGTCGGAAGATTCGGCACCATGAATCCTGAGCAAGGCAATGTCCGCACAGAGGAGCGTCACAAATTTATGAGGGGTGCGGGCGGAGGATGAGCTGACGGAGACGGGAGAGATGTTGGCCAAGGACGTAGTAATGGACACGTGGACGTGTGTAGGGGAGGGGAGTTGGCGAAGACGGTGTGGGGTGTAGGGGAAGGAGGGGGATGAGCAAAGAGACGGCCAATGATTCGGGGATGTGTGGAGGAGCGAGAGTGGCTGACGAGGTTTCGTTGGGGTATTGAAGAGGGAGTGGTTAACGGAGGTGGGATAGACACTTGGTCAGGAAGGGGTGACAGGGTGGGATGAGTTTAGTGGAGGGAAGGTTGACGTAGACCGAGAAACTGTACGTCACTAAAGTGGGTAGATACTGGTTGCCGAAGACGGTGTAGGGTAAAGGGGAGCTGTTCAGGGGAGGGAAGGTGCGCCCAACACACTAAAGTGCAGAGCAAATGGAGGGATGACGGAGGCGCGGATCTCCTTCCTGGAGAGAGGAGTTCTGGGAGTCCGTGTGAGTCATTGTGAAGGGAGGGGCAACGGAGATGGGGAGTGGTGCAGAAGTGTGTGGAAGATGTGGGGAGGGGCGATGAAATGACAATCACTCACTAACTCTTCTCCCCTCCCTGCATCACATACTGATATCAGAGACACTCAAAACAGCCTCCGGGTTGTGGAGAGCCGCCCCTGCTCGCACGATGTAAACTACATGAGGGGTGACCCTTAGGTTCCCCTCATCCGGAGAGAGTGAGGACTCGCCCCAATCTCACCATCCCATCGACCTCGCTCTGTTTCTACCACCACCCCCTCTCCGCGGATCTCCCAACAAATAGATCCTGAACTCCCAGCACCGTTGGCCCGTGCTCGCACACCCCTCCGATATTCAGTCGGCTGTAACACGGGGGTGGGGGGAGGGATACACGACGGGCTATTGATTAGACGCCCCACTCACCCAGGTTGTTCATGATCAGCGTGATGATTATCTACTGTATCTCACTGTGCATCGAAAAATGCCCACTTCCAAACCGACTCCCCATCGGAGGTTTGAGGGAAGGATTAAGCTGCACTGGCCATACTGCTTTCCTAATCAGCTCTGACTCATCATTCCAGCGAATAGGATTACACGGGTTCTGTCGGTACTCCGCCCTCCCCCCCCCCCCCCACACCGTTTCCACTATCACAGCTCATTGACTGCAGAAACGTCGCTGAAATAAAACTGCATTGATTCGAGTCGGTCAGTAGAGTCGCAAGGTTTCATTCACTAAGTCCCCTCCCCCGCCATTACAGCTCGTTGAAATCCCGCATCTCATGGCTGTTCGATTGCAAAAGCCTCGCTCTAATAAAATAGCATTGGTATAGTTGGGTCCTTTTCCTTTTCCCTTCGATGCTGGCGGTTAACTTATTGGGGTGGCCAGCGTTTCCTGTGCGGAGGGGCTGCATGAGGTGGTAAGATGTGGAGGGTACGGTTTACTGCTGAGCGGTTTGGTGTCGTTAATCTGCAGAGTCCTCTCTGCTGTCCCGGGACCTGATCGGCTGATTCTCTTTCTCTTTTTCCTCTGTGTCGATCTCCTCCGAAGATCTCAGTATCTCTTCCTATCTCTGCCCTCTGTATGCCCCCAGCCTCCCTCTTTCTCTCCTCTTACTCCTTTCCATAATAAACGGAATAATCAGAGCAGGAGTTGGTCATCTGACCTGGCGATCCTGCTCCGCCCTGCAATAAGATCCCGGCAGATTTTGCCGTGGACACAGCGCCACCTACCGTTCCTGGCCTCTGCCACGTGTCGAAGAGCGTTGGGCTTCTCCGTTTCTCTGGCGCCTGTATTGACTAATTGTTATCTCAACTAGGGCGGATCATTACCGGGGTCTTCTATTTAACCTTGTCAATTAAATTGAGACTGCCACGCCTCTCGCTGCTCCAGGAGCGTCGGGTTATGCTGTGATGTCTCACTTTTCGTTGACGAATGAAGATGTTTCCGCGTTATGATTGGACATAATGGCGTTTATGGAGTGTGGCTTGTGGTTTCACAAATATTTCTATGTTCCGTGTTTTTCATCCATTTATTTCCCTTTTGATTTCCGAGGGGAGTGGGGTTTGGCGAACCCGAATATATTGGTCATATAGCCAGTATACCCATCTCCTCTCTCTGAATAATGTGCAATAAATCCCGCCAGGCGCTGGAAACATTTCCCGCTTAATGCTCTTTATGAGTCCAGGCGCGACCTCGTGCCCTTGTACTTAGACTAATTTAAAATAAGTTTGTGTGCCGGCAGAATAGTGAAGGTTTGTTCATGCACTCTGACAGCAGGGAAATTTCTTTTTAGATTAGAGTCATTTTGTTTCTTTCCCCGAGACTGACGCGGAAAAAAAAACAACAACCTGAATAACAGAGTAATGTTAAACCTGAACATAGTTTTCGGGAGATATGCGTTGCACGTCTTTTTTTTCCATACTCATAATGGTGAGTGCCTGGACTGAATGCGCAGGCAGAGGCGATGGTGAATATTGCAATCCACATGCATATTGTGCAAATGGAGGGATGTGGACCTTCTGCGGGCAGATGGGACTGGTTCAGCTGAGCATTACATTAACATTTCAACTGGGTCAGAGCAACGCACTGAGCAGACCGGCCTGTTCCCGTTCTGTCCCTTTCTGGTTTGGTGAGACCACAGCTGGAGAACCGTGTGGATCTCTGGTCGCCGCCTCAGAAAGGACGTAATTAACCCAGACCACAGCGGGAGAACCGTGTCGCCCGCCTCAGAGAGGACGGAATTAACCCAGACAGGCGCGGTAAGGATTCAGGTCTTTTGTTACCGGGACGGGAGGACTCGAGTCAGGAGGAGACTGGATAGTAACTGTGCTCTGATCTCAAATATGAGCGCGAAGTAACAATGATTGTCCCCTCCGTCGCAATAAGTCCCACTATCATGAGACATTTGTGGGGCAATGTAAAGTGGGGCATATGACAAAAGCTGTTCGTAGGCGGAAATGCTCGACATCATTCACAAAATCCGTCATAGAATTGTGTTCGCTTTCCGAGGTGAGGCCTGATCAAGCGAAGAGAGTGTAAAGCGACTGTATTTGGTTTCTCCATAATGGAAACAAAGCGCTGCGGCTTTTGTTAAACAATTGAAACGACTCGGACTCGTTTTATTGAAAAATTCGTACAAGCATATATTAACTGAGCCCTCATCCCCTTTTCCATATGCAGCCCCGCTGTGAAACAAAGCAGGTCACTCCAGTAGAGCGTGAAAGCCACAGCCCGGTCAATCGTCCCCCCACAGCCTCCCTCCACCTGGCAACACCGTCGTTGAACTTTTCGACACTCTTTCAAAATAACCACATTCCGCTCTCTCTCATTCACACACACACACACACACACACACACACACACACACACACACACACACACACACACACACACACACACACACACACACACACACACACACCTCCCGGAAATAGAACACGGGAGATCGGGCGCTTCATATGAGGATCTGCGGCCTGGACAGGTGGCATTGCTGCCGCCTCTCGGCTCTGCTCAGTGCACGGCTTTATTGATCGACTGAAACACCGAGGTGACCGGGTATTTCACCGCGCTGATCTCCTGCTTCCTGAACTTCGACTGAGTCACCGCGTAAATAAATGTGTTCGTGCAGCAGCTGAAATTCTTCAGCAAGGCTCCAACCATGTGAAAAATCCATTCAGAATCATTGAAGTTGAATCCTATTCCTTTGATCTCATAATACATGGAATTTACAACGTTCGTTATCCACAGGAGGATGAAGCTACCGGAGAGGGTGAAGAGTAAAACCACAGACCTCTTTCGGCTCTCCATCTCCGGGTCCCTGCTGTTCTCCCCCTTGCTCTGACCCCTCAGCCCCTTACGGACACGACTGGCCACAAGAATGTGCCTGACCGTCAGAGCGTTTAGCAGCAGAATCACAATGAACGGGATGAGCGGATTTAAAACTATATCGAGCCAATCGTATACTACCCACCCGAGGTCTGTGTAAGTATTGGCTGTGAGTTCACAGAACCACGGTACATTGTTGATTATCTCTCCGGGTACCCAGAGGAAGTAGCGGGGAAAGCTTCTCAGAAAGGACAGCACGCCAGCCGTTGACAGAACCACAGCCGCAGTTTTCCCGGTGCAATATTTTGTTTTCAGCTTCTGACAGCAGATGGCGACAAACCGATCGAAAGTGAAGGTGACGGTGAACCAGACAGAACAGTATGTGGCTGTGTGCCTCAGTACCTCCATAACCTTGCACACAGGGGTAATCCTCAGAAAATTCCACGGAAAATAATATCGTAAGACTTGACGCAAAAGGATCTCTATGACTACGGTCAGTAGATCCCCCGCTGCCATGGCCACCAGGTAGCGAGTGGTGCAGGTAGAGAGGCCGCACTTTCCCCGGGACAGGATCATAATCGCTGCTAAATTCACTGAGGGAGAGCGAAGAGAACAGAAACCGGGCATTATTAAACTCATTCTCCGGGAGTGTACACATGTTCGAGTTTCAGCCAGATGTTAGGAGCGCTGGATCCGGTGAACGGCTGCTCATCCAACACCAAACATGGGTCGCACTGTCTCCGACCTACCTTCAATGTGGAGATAAGGCGACGTGACGGTAATCGTCGGGGTTAAACATGAGCGCCATGAACAACAACGATCTGTGCTCATCCCGGTTCCCGTCACTTATTTAACCGTGACTGCCCAGACCTCTGGAAACTCAGCATCTGACGGGGCCGAGACGGTCTCCGGGGATCAGAGGGGGATCTGATTGAAGCCTTCTGAATGGTAAAAGAAGACGTGGGAAGGATGTTTCCCTTGGGGGGGGGGAGTCTAGGATAAGGGGGCACAGCCTCAGAACAGAAGAGTGATTTCTTTAGCCACAATTTGTTGCCACATGTAGCTGTGATTAAGAGAGATTGATAGGTTCTTGATTGGACATGGCATCAACTGTCACCGGGAGAAGGCAGGGAACTGGGGTTGAGGAGAAGAAAAAGAAAGGATCAGCCATGATTGAACGGCGGAGCAGACACGATGGGACAGATGGACTACTCATGCTCCTATGTCTTATGGTCTTACGCTATTCAAAGGGAGACAACACACAGAAAATGCTGGGGAAAGTCAGCAGCAGTCGCCACGTTGAATACACACTCAAAGTACGAGACCGAGGCCTTTCTTCAGGGCAAACGGGGCACTACTTTAATTCGGAACACTGAGGGGAAACCGGGACAACGTAGTAACCAGATGCTGAGTGGCTCCGTTAATGGATTACTTCTACAGCGAGGTGACGGGAGTGCCCTTACGCCTGTACATTTGCATAAAGTAAATTTAAGGTCAGGGTTTTTCATAAGACTTGGTAAAGTAGGACTACAAGCTAGCTTACCTGTGAATGATGTTTCTTTACTGTTAGGAAATGACTTGGCTGACGGGCAAGTTTTTCCTGAAGTGCATTTGACAATAAAGTCTGAGGAACCACGGATGTATTCAAACACAGATTCTTTCTGTGTTGTAACTCGAGCTGTGGGTAAAAAAGCTTGATGTGCAGAATGCGGTTGTTATCCATGACTGGTCAGCTCAGGATTCGAGTTTTGAGGATGTTTCGGAAACTTTCTAACCATTGTTTGAACACAATTCTTTGAGTAAGTCTGATACTGAAGATTTGTCTCTGTCTCGGAGGGAGATGATAGCAGAGCAGAGCAGAGACCCTGGGATTATCAGATTAAAGGAACAAGCTCTTCTGGATAGTGAGGGTGATAAGGAGCCAGTAGGATACTATTTTGTTGAAGGAGTTTTAATGAGGAAGTGGAGATTGCCTACAATTCCTGCAAGTGATGAATGGAAGGTTGTTCACCAGCTAGTTTTTCCTATAGTTTATCGAAATGTGATTTTAATATTAGCCCATAGTCTGCCCTTGGGTGGAAATCAGCGTGTGATGAAAATTGTGAACAAGGTTACAAGCATTTTTAATGGGCTGGTTTGAGAAATGATGTCGCGACGTTTTGCAGAACGTGTCACATGACCTGGGAGAAAACCTCTGACTATCCACCCGATCAATGCCTCCCATCATCTTATACACCTTTATCAGGCCGCCTCTCATCCTCCGTCGCTCCAAGTAGAAAACGCCGAGTTCACTCAATCTATTCTCAAAAAGTATTCTTACGAATTCAGGCAACACCCTTGTCAATCTCCTCTGCTCCATTTCTATGGCTTCCACATCCTTCCTGTAGCGAGGCGACCAGAACTGAGCACAGTACTCTAAGTGTGGTCTGACTAGGGTTCTATATAGTTGCAATATTACCTCTCGGCTCCTAAATTCAATTCCACGATTGATGAAGGACAATACACCGTACGCCTTCTTAACTACAGAATCAACCTGCGCAATTGCTTTGAGCAACCGATTGACTCGGACCCCAATAACCCTCTGATCCTGCACACTGCCAATAGTCTTTCAATTAATACTATATTATGTCATCATAGTCAACCTACCAAAATGAACCACTTCACACTTATGTGGCTTGAACTCCATCTGCCACTCCTCGGCACAGTTCTGCATCCTATTAATATCCTTCTGTAACCTCTGACAGCCGTCCATACTACCAACAACACATCCAACCTTTGTGTCATAAGCAAACTTACTAACCCATTCCTCATCAGGTCATTTATAAAAACCACGAAGAGTCATGGTCGCAGAACAGATTCTTGAGGCACTCCACTGTTGATCGACCTCCAAGCAGAATATGAACCGGCTACAACCACTCTTTGCCTTCTGCGGGCAATGCACTTCTGGATCCACAAAGCAATGTCTCCTTGGATAACATGCCTCTTTACTTTTAAGTATCCTTGCATGGGGTAACTTGTCAAATGCCTTACGGAAATCCATACACACTACATCCACTGCTCTTCCTGAATCAATGTGTTTAGTCACATCCTCAGAAAATTCAATCAGGCTCGTAAGGCACGACCTGTCCTTGACAAAGCCATGGTGAGATTTCATAATCATATTATACATCATAAACCTTCCTCTCAGGATCTTCTCCATCAACGTACAGACCGCAGAGGTAAAACTCACTAGTTTATAATTTCCTGGGCTGTCTCCACTCCCTTTCTTGAATAAAAGAACAACATCCGCAACTCTCCGATCCTCCGGATCCTCTCCCTTCCCCTTTGGTGATGCCGATCCTCGCCAGAGTCTCATCAATCTCCTCCCTCGCCTCCCACAGTAGACTGGGGTGCATCCCATCCGATCCCGGCGATTGACCCAACTTGATGCTTTCCAAAAGCTCCAGCACATCCGATTTCTTAAAATCTACATGCTGGAGCTTTTCAGTCTGCTGTCAGTCATCAGTACAATCACCAAGATCCTTTTCCATAGCGAATACAGAATTAAATTATTCATTAGGTATCTCTGCCATTTCCTCCGGTTCTATACACACTTTCCCACTGTCACACTTGACAGGTTTTATTCTTTGACGACTTATCCTCTTGCTCTTCACATACCCGTAGAATGACGGGGTTTTCCTGAATTCTGCCCGCCAAGGCCCTCTCATGGGCCCTTCAGACTCTCCTACGTTCCTATTTACTTGTCTGTTTTTAATTCAGTGTCATATTGTATCTTTTCCCGAGACTGAAGTGGGAAAAAATCAACCTGTAAGACACAGACATTTCATAATACATAATTTTTCTTGGGAAGAGCGTTGTAAGTATTTCTTTTCATACTCATAGTGGTTGGTGTCTGGAGTGAATTGCGGTAGCGATTGTGCAAGCAGAGGGGACAGAGGATCTTGGAATCCACATCAATATTGGGGAAATGGAGGGAACACGAGCTTCTGTGTGCAGACGTGATTGGTTCAGCTAAGCATTAAATGAAGAGTTCAATTGGTTCAGAACAACTTAGTGAGCAGAATGGCCTGTTCCTGTTCTGACCCTTTCCGGTTTGGTCAGTACACAGATGGAGCACCGTGTGAATCTCTGGTCGTCCGCCTCAGAAAGGACGTAATTAACTTAGGTAGGTCCAGGAAGGATTCACGAGTTTTGTTTCCGGGAAGGGAGGCTCGAGTCAGGAGGAGACTGGATAGTGACTGTGCTCCGTTCCCAAATCAAAGGGTTATGAAAGAATGAATTTAGCCTCTGTGGCTAGAAGCCACAGTGTCATGAAATATTTGCGGGGAAATGTAAAGTGGGGCAAAATGACACAAACTGTTCGTAAGATGAAGTGCTCGACATCATTCACGAACTCCGTCATTGAATTGTGATCGTTTTCCGAAGTGGGAGGGAAAAGTACAGGGAGCGTAGGTCGACTACATTTGGTTTCTCGGTAATGGAAGCAAAAGGCTGTGACTCTGGTTAAGCACTTAAAATAACTCGGACTCGTTTTATTCCCAAAATCCTACGAGCATACATTGTGCACTCATGCCAGAATTCGGACCCTGGCCACTGCAATCGCACGGTGCACATAGTGCCGATTGCACAACTATGAAAATACAGATCAATTGTCTCCCCTTTCCCAACTCCAGCCCCTGAGCATGTCACTCCAGTTGGGCCATAAAACCCCAGCCTGGCCAAGCTCCCGATAGCACAGTTCCCCTCCTCATGCCAAAATCCTGGTTAATATTGTCGTTACTCTTTCACTTTAACCACAGTGAGATCACAGCTGGAGAACGTGTGAATCTCTGGTCGCCCGACTCAGAAAGGACGGAAATAACCTGGACAGGCGCGTTAAGGAGTCAGGTCTTTTGTTACCGGGACGGGAGGATTCAAGTCTGCAGGAGACCAAATAGTGACTGTGCTCTGATTCCAAATCCGAGCGTGAATCAACACTGATTGTCCTTTCCCCCACTACAGCTCCCACGATCACGATACATTTGTGGGGAAATGCAAAATGGGGCAAATGACAAAAGCTGTTCGTAGGCGGAAATGCTCGACATCATTCCCAAAATCTGTCGTTGAATTCTGTTCGCTTTCCGAGGTGGGGCGTGATCAAGCGAACAGAGTGTAAAGCGACTGTATTTGGTTTCTCCATAATGGAAACAAAGTGCTGCGGCTTTTGTTAAACACTTGAAACGACTCGGACTCGTTTTATTGAAAAAAATCGTACAAGCATATATTAACTGAGCCCTCATCCCCTTTTCCATATGCAGCCCCGCTGTGAAACAAAGCAGGTCACTCCAGTAGAGCGTGAAAGCCACAGCCCGGCCAATCGTCCGATACCACAGCCCACAGCCTCCCTCCACCTGGCAACACCGTCGTTAAACTTTTCGACACTCTTTCAAAATAACCACATTCCGCTCTCTCTCGTTCACACACACACACACACACACACACACACACACACACACACACACTCACACACACACACACACACACACACACACACACACACACACACACACTCACACACTCACACACACACACACACACACACACACACACACACACACACACACACACACACACACACACACACACAGACACACACACACACACCTCCCGGAAATAGAACAAGGGATATCGGCGCTTCATATGAGGATCTGGGGCCTGGACAGCTGACATTGCTGCCGCCTGTCGGCTCTGCTCAGTGCACGGCTTTATTGATCGACTGAAACACCGAGGTGAACGGATATTTCACCGCGCTGATCACCTGCTTCCTGAACTTCGACTGAGTCACCGCGTAAATAAATGTGTTCGAACAGCAGCTGAAATTCTTCAGCATGGCTCCGACGAGGTGAAAGATCCATTCAGAATCATTGAAGTTGAATCCTATTCCTTTGATCTCATAATACATGAAATTTACAACGTTCGTCATCCACAGGAGGATGAAGCTGCCGGAGAGGGTGAAGAGTAAAACCACAGACCTCCTCCGGCTCTCCATCTCCGGGTCCCTGCAGTTCTCCCCCATGCTCTGACCCCTCAGCCCCCTACGGACACGACTGGCCACAAGAATGTGCCTGACCGTCAGAGCGTTTAGCAGCAGAATCACAATGAACGGGATGAGCGGATTTAAAACTATATCGAGCCAATCGTATACTACCCACCCGACGCCAGTGTAAGTATTGGCCGTGAGTTCACAGAACCACGGTACATTGTTGATTATCTCTCCGGGTTCCCAGAGGAAGTAGCGGGGAACGCTTCTCAGAAAGGACAGCACGCCAGCCGTTGTCAGAACCACAGCCGCAGTTTTCCCGGTGCAATATTTTGTTTTCAGCTTCTGACAGCAGATGGCGACAAACCGATCGAAAGTGAAGGTGACGGTGAACCAGACAGAACAGTATGTGGCTGTGTGCCTCAGTACCTCCATAACCTTGCACACAGGGGTAATCCTCAGAAAATTCCACGGAAAATAATATGGTAAGACTTGACGCAAAAGGATCTCTATGACTACGGTCAGCAGATCCCCCGCTGCCATGGCCACCAGGTAGCGAGTGGTGCAGGTAGAGAGGCCGCACTTTCCCCGGGACAGGATCACAATCGCCGCTAAATTTACTGCAGGGAGAAGGAAGAGAACAGACACCGGGCATTATTAAACTCATTCTCCAGGAATGGACACAGGTTTGAGTTTCAGCCAGAGGTCAGGGAACTAGATGAGGTGACCGGCAGCTCATCCAACACCAAACATGGGTCAGACTGTCTCCGACCTGCCTTCTTCAATGTGTAGATAAGGCGATGTGACGGTAATCGTCGGGGTTAATCCTGAGCGCCATGAACAACAACGATCTGTGCTCATCCCGGTTCCGTCACTGATTTAACCTTGAATGCCCAGACCTCTGGAAACTCGGCATCTGACGGGGCCGAGACAGTCTCCGGGGATCAGAGGGGGATCTGATTGAAGCCTTCTGAATGGTAAAAGAAGACGTGGGAAAGATGTTTCCCTTGGGGGGGCGGGGAGTCTAGGACAAAGTGGCACAGAACAGAAGAGTGATTTCTTTAGCCAGAGGGTAGTAAGTTTGTGGAATTTGTTGCCACATGTAGCTGTGATTAAGAGAGATTGATAGGTTCTTGATTGGACATGGCATCAACTGTTACCGGGAGAAGGCAGGGAACTGGGGTTGAGGAGAAGAAAAAGAAAGGATCAGCCATGATTGAACGGCGGTGCAGACACGATAAAACAGATGGACTACTCATGCTCCTATGTCTTATGGTCTTATGCTATTCAAAGGGAGACAACACACAGAAAATGCTGGGGGAAGTCAGCAGCAGTCGCCACGTTGAACACACACTCAAAGTACGAGACCGAGGTCTTTCTTCAGGGCAAACGGGGCACTACTTTAATTCGGAACACTGAGGGGAAACCGGGACAACGTAGTAACCAGATGCTGAGTGGCTCCGTTAATGGATTACTTCTACAGCGAGGTGACGGGAGTGCCCTTATGCCTGTACATTTACATAAAGTTAATTTAAGGTCAGGGTTTTTCATAAGACTTGGTAAAGTAGGACTACAAGCTAGCTTACCTGTGAATGATGTTACTTTACTGTTAGGAAATGACTTGGCTGACGGGCAAGTTTTTCCTGAAGTGCATTTGACAATAAAGTCTGAGGAACCACGGATGTATTCAAACACAGATTCTTTCTGTGTTGTAACTCGAGCTGTGGGTAAAAAAGCTTGATGTGCAGAATGCGGTTGTTATCCATGACTGGTCAACTGAGGATTCGAGTTTTGAGGATGTTTCGGAAACTTTTTAACCATTGTTTGAACACAATTCTTTGAGTAAGTCTGACACTGAAGATTTGTCTCTGTCTCGGAGGGAGATGATAGCAGAGCAGAGCAGAGACCCTGGGATTATCAGATTAAAGGAACAAGCTCTTCTGGATAGTGAGGGTGATAAGGAGCCAGTAGGATACTATTTTGTTGAAGGAGTTTTAATGAGGAAGTGGAGATTGCCTACAATTCCTGCAAGTGATGAATGGAAGGTTGTTCACCAGCTAGTTTTTCCTATAGTTTATCGAAATGAGATTTTAATATTAGCCCATAGTCTGCCCTTGGGTGGAAATCAGCGTGTGATGAAAATTGTGAACAAGGTTACAAGCATTTTTAATGGCCTGGTTTGAGAAATGATGTCGCGACGTTTTGCAGAACGTGTCTCCATGACCTGGGAGAAAGCCTCTGACTATCCACCCGATCCATGCCTCCCATCATCTTATAGACCTTTATCAGGCCGCCTCTCATCCTCCGTCGCTCCACCTAGAAAACGCTGAGTTCACTCAATCTATTCTCAAAAAGTATTCTTTCGAATTCAGGCAACACCCTTGTCAATCTCCTCTGCTCCATTTCTATGGCTTCCACATCCTTCCTGTAGTGAGGCGACCAGAACTGAGCACAGTACTCTAAGTGTGGTCTGACTAGGGTTCTATATAGTTGCAATATTACCTCTCGGCTCCTAAATTCAATTCCACGATTGATGAAGGACAATACACCGTACGCCTTCTTAACTACAGAATCAACCTGCGCAATTGCTTTGAGCAACCGATTGACTCGGACCCCAATAACCCTCTGATCCTGCACACTGCCAATAGTCTTTCAATTAATACTATATTATGTCATCATAGTCGACCTACCAAAATGAACCACTTCACACTTATGTGGCTTGAACTCCATCTGCCACTCCTCAGCACAGTTCTGCATCCTATTAATATCCTTCTGTAACCTCTGACAGCCGTCCATACTACCAACAACTCATCCAACCTTTGTGTCATAAGCAAACTTACTAACCCATTCCTCATCAGGTCATTTATAAAAACCACGAAGAGTCATGGTCGCAGAACAGATTCTTGAGGCACTCCACTGTTGATCGACCTCCAAGCAGAATATGAACCGGCTACAACCACTCTTTGCCTTCTGCGGGCAATGCACTTCTGGATCCACAAAGCAATGTCTCCTTGGATAACATGCCTCTTTACTTTTAAGTATCCTTGCATGGGGTAACTTGACAAATGCCTTACGGAAATCCATACACACTACATCCACTGCTCTTCCTGAATCAATGTGTTTAGTCACATCCTCAGAAAATTCAATCAGGCTCGTAAGGCACGACCTGTCCTTGACAAAGCCATGGTGAGATTTCATAATCATATTATACATCATAACCCTTCCTCTCAGGATCTTCTCCATCAACTTACAGACCACAGAGGTAAAACTCACTAGTTTATAATTTCCTGGGCTGTCTCCACTCCCTTTCTTGAATAAAAGAACAACATCCGCAACTCTCCGATCCTCCGGATCCTCTCCCTTCCCCTTTGGTGATGCCGATCCTCGCCAGAGTCTCATCAATCTCCTCCCTCGCCTCCCACAGTAGACTGGGGTGCATCCCATCCGATCCCGGCGATTGACCCAACTTGATGCTTTCCAAAAGCTCCAGCACATCCGATTTCTTAAAATCTACATGCTGGAGCTTTTCAGTCTGCTGTCAGTCATCAGTACAATCACCAAGATCCTTTTCCATAGCGAATACAGAATTAAATTATTCATTAGGTATCTCTGCCATTTCCTCCGGTTCTATACACACTTTCCCACTGTCACACTTGACAGGTTTTATTCTTTGACGACTTATCCTCTTGCTCTTCACATACCCGTAGAATGACGGGGTTTTCCTGAATTCTGCCCGCCAAGGCCCTCTCATGGGCCCTTCAGACTCTCCTACTTTCCTATTTACTTGTCTGTTTTTAATTCAGTGTCATATTGTATCTTTTCCCGAGACTGAAGTGGGAAAAAATCAACCTGTAAGACACAGACATTTCATAATACATAATTTTTCGTGGGAAGAGCGTTGCAAGTATTTCTTTTCATACTCATAGTGGTTGGTGTCTGGAGTGAATTGCGGTAGCGATTGTGTAAGCAGAGGGGACAGAGGATCTTGGAATCCACATCAATATTGGGGAAATGGAGGGAACACGAGCTTCTGTGTGCAGACGTGATTGGTTCAGCTAAGCATTAAATGAAGAGTTCAATTGGTTCAGAACAACTTAGTGAGCAGAATGGCCTGTTCCTGTTCTGACCCTTTCCGGTTTGGTCAGTACACAGATGGAGCACCGTGTGAATCTCTGGTCGTCCGCCTCAGAAAGGACGTAATTAACTTAGGTAGGTTCAGGAAGGATTCACGACTTTTGTTACCGGGAAGGGAGGCTCGAGTCAGGAGGAGACTGGATAGTGACTGTGCTCCATTCCCAAATCAAAGGGTTATGAAAGAATGAATTTAGCCTCTGTGGCTAGAAGCCACAGTGTCATGAAATATTTGCGGGGAAATGTAAAGTGGGGCAAAATGACACAAACTGTTCGTAAGATGAAGTGCTCGACATCATTCACGAACTCCGTCATTGAATTGTGATCGTTTTCCGAAGTGGGAGGGAAAAGTACAGGGAGCATAGGTCGACTACATTTGGTTTCTCGGTAATGGAAGCAAAATGCTGTGACTCTGTTTAAGCACTTAAAATAACTCGGACTCGTTTTATTCCCAGAATCCTACGAGCATACATTGTGCACTCATGCCAGAATTCGGACCCTGGCCACTGCAATCGCACGGTGCACATAGTGCCGATTGCACAACTATGAAAATACAGATCAATTGTCTCCCCTTTCCCAACTCCAGCCCCTGAGCATGTCACTCCAGTTGGGCCATAAAACCCCAGCCTGGCCAAGCTCCCGATAGCACAGTTCCCCTCCTCATGCCAAAATCCTGGTTAATATTGTCGTTACTCTTTCACTTTAACCACAGTGAGATCACAGCTGGAGAACGTGTGAATCTCTGGTCGCCCGACTCAGAAAGAACGGAAATAACCTGGACAGGCGCGTTAAGGAGTCAGGTCTTTTGTTACCGGGACGGGAGGATTCAAGTCTGCAGGAGACCAAATAGTGACTGTGCTCTGATTCCAAATCCGAGCGTGAATCAACACTGATTGTCCTTTCCCCCACTACAGCTCCCACGGTCACGATACATTTGTGGGGAAATGCAAAATGGGGCAAATGACAAAAGCTGTTCGTAGGCGGAAATGCTCGACATCATTCCCAAAATCTGTCGTTGAATTCTGTTCGCTTTCCGAGGTGGGGCGTGATCAAGCGAACAGAGTGTAAAGCGACTGTATTTGGTTTCTCCATAATGGAAACAAAGTGCTGCGGCTTTTGTTAAACACTTGAAACGACTCGGACTCGTTTTATTGAAAAAAATCGTACAAGCATATATTAACTGAGACCTCATCCCCTTTTCCATATGTAGCCCCGCTGTGAAACAAAGCAGGTCACTCCAGTAGAGCGTGAAAGCCACAGCCCGGCCAATCGTCCGATACCACAGCCCACAGCCTCCCTCCACCTGGGAACACCGTCGTTAAACTTTTCGAAGCACATAGTCCTCCCGGAAAAGGGAGATCGGGCGATGAATCTGAGGATCTGGGGCACGGTCACGATGCACACCCTTCCATCCTCTGCTGCTCCGAAAGTCCAAGTACTGCCGGTCCATTGAACACTTCCCCCGGAAATAACACATGAGAGATCAGGCGGGGAATGTGAGGATCTGGAGCCCGGACAGGAAACACTGCGGCCGCCTCCAGATTTCGCTCAGTGCGCGGCTTGATTAATGAACTGAATCACCGAGGTGAACGGATATTTCACCGCGCTGATCACCTGCTCCCTGAATTTCGACTGAGTGACCGCGTAAATAAATGTGTTCGGGCAGCAGCTGAAATTCTTCAGCAAGGCTCCGACCATGTGCAAGATCCATTCAGAATCATTGATATACATGAATCCTATTACTGCGATCTTATAATACATGGAATTTACAACGTTCGTCATCCACAGGAGGATGAAGCTGCCGGACAGGGTGAAGAGTAAAACCACAGACCTCCTCCGGCTCTCCATCTCCGGGTCACTGCTGTTCTCCCCCTTGCTCTGTGCCCTCAGCACCTTACGGACACGACTGGCCACAACAATGTGCCTGACCGTCAGAGAGTTGAGCAGCAGAATCACAGCGAAAGGGATGAACCGATTTAATACTATGTCAAGCCAATCGTATACGACCCATCCGAGGTGAGTAAAAGTATTGGCCGTGAGTTCACAGAACCACCGGTCATTGTCGATTATCTGTCCGGGTTCCCAGAGGAAGTAGCGGGGAACGCTTCTCAGAGAGGACAGCACGCCGGTTGTTGTAAGAACCACAGCCGCAGTTTTCCCGGTGCAATATTTTGTTTTCAGCTTCTGACAGTAGATGGCGACAAACCGATCAAAAGTGAAGGTGACGTTGAACCAGACAGAATAGTATGTGTCTGTGAGCCTCAGTATTTCGATAACCCTGCACACAGGGGTAATTTTCAGAAAATTCCATCGAAAGTAATAATCTAAGACTTGACGCACAAGGACCTCTATGACTACGGTCAGCAGATCCCCCGCTGCCATGGCCACCAGGTAGCGAGTGGTGCAGGTGGAGAGGCCGCACTTTCCCCGGGACAGGATCACAATCGCCACTAAATTCACAGCAGGGAGAACAGACACCTGGCATTGTTTGGACATGGCATCAAAGTTCACGGGCAGAAGACTGGGAACTGGGGTTGAGGAGAAGAAGCAGAATGGATCAGCCATGATTGAACGGCGGAGCAGACACAATGGGACAGATGGTGTAATTCTGCTCCTCTGTCTTATGTTCTTAAGGTATGCAAAGGGAGACAACACACACAAAATGCTGGGGGAACTCAGCAGCAGTCGCCACGTTGAACAGACGCTCAAAGTATGCGACCGAGGCCTTTCCTCAGGGCAATACGGGGCACGGCTTGAGTTCGGGTCTCAGAGGGAAAACCGGAACAACATAGTAACCAGATGCCGATTGTCTCCATAAATGGGTTACTTCAACAACGGAGCTCATTTTGACAACCCACGTTAGTAGATCCGTGACTCAGGTGCAGGAGATCAGACCCGATTATTGACAAACAGGTCATTCATTATTGAATGCGACTGTGACAGGTTCCACAGGGAGAGGAGAAACACAGGAGCAAGGGTTCAATCTGATCAGTAACACAGTCTGAGAACTTCAAAATGCAAACCCCTCCAAGTCACACCGTCGCGGAGTGCTGCCCGCCCTCCTGGGGCAACAAGGACAGCGTGCCATTAAAAATTCCCAGTCACACATTCCCGGAGGATTCCCGGCTCACAACACTGGGGCAGCTCTGGAGAGGGTGTCAATCACTCCGGTCAATAACATAAACAGTCAACACCACAATGTAAAACATTTCTAGTCTCTCATTCCCGGAGAGCTGCCTGTCCCCAGCATTGGGACCACTCTGAACAAAATTCCATCAAATGCAAGAACAACGTTCGAGTCGATCCCGTGAGTTAGAGGAGAGTCAGGGGTTTAGTTCGGTTTGTCATCAAATATGAACATTCAGAATATTGAATAGACAAGCTCAATATCACTAACGTATATTACTGCCACGAAAATCAGCGGGAAGCTTGTAAAATGAACTCAAACAACCTCACACCGGCTTACAGACAGAAGTGCCAAACACGATTATCTGTGCTCACTCACCAGGAACTCCAATGAAGACAATGAACACGTTCAGTATTTTGTCCACTCGTATGTATCTATCAAACAATTCAGGCATTTTCTCTGTTCGGTGATCTGTCCCCGTGTGCCACAGGAGATCTCCAGGAATGAAATGTCAAGGCTGCACATACCTGGGGTTTTAATAACATTTACCGACTCAATTGGGACAGGTTTCAATAGATCTAAAAATAAACATCTGTTGATTTACTTCCAAACTGATTACGTCATCCGAATGCAATCCCGGGTTGCAAAATCGTGATTAACTGAGTGAATTAACTCTGATACTGAAAACAACGGAAACTGTGACGTTACGCAGGGTTGTAAATTACGAGTGGCATTCCTCCAGCAAAGGGAATGTTATTTCACACACAAATAGACCTAACTCTCCACCTCACCTTGTGTCAGTGCGAATCTTGTCCATCGGCTGAGCAGATTGACTGAGAGTAAAGCTGCCTCTCCAGTCCGATTCTCCACCGATTGTAATCAGAGCTCATCTCACCGTCACCTCATCTCCCACTCCCGACGGGAGAAACCATCTTCTGGTTGTTCGAGTGAAGTGTACCAAACTTTGTCCTGTGTCGTAAAGAAGTCTACGTTCACCACCACTGAGAGGAATGTTTGCTCTGAGAAAATAAACTTCTGCCTTCCGTTTGTCCTACATAGAACACAGGTGAAGAATGGGGACAGACACTTCGGACCACATTGACTGCGCCAAACATGACGTCATATTAAAGAGAACCCACCAACCAACACTTGATCAGTCACCCTACACTCCCTAACTGTCCACGTGTCAACCGTCACATCAGTAATCCTGGGCTTCTGGGATCTCAGTTCTCAGAAGCTTTTTGATCATCTCTGTGGATTAGTTGGCACCGACAAAAGCGATTGAACCTTCAAAGCCATCTCATCAATCGCAAAGTGTTCCACTGTAAATCTGTACTTCAAAGGATCCGTTTGTCAGACACAACACCTTTAATTGTAACATTGTAGCTTAAGTTACTGTATTGAATCGCCTATTGTAGCCATTGTCAACACGATCAAAAACTCGTGACGTAATTTGAGTTTGAGAGTCTCTGCCGAGAGTGTGTCCAAGAAAATAGTTATTTGTGGCGATGAATAAACACCTTCATATCCACCAAGCTGTCAAGTGTCTTCTGTGACTCCCTCACAGCCAGAATATTTGGGGATTCCTCCAGGACCCACCCGTAAACCTAAAGCATGGCCATCAAAGTCAGCAGTCTGAGGGAATGACTGTGTGTCAAAGACCACGACGGAGAGCTGGAGGGGCGGATAAGAGAGTGTACTTGTGCATGTGTGCCCTCCACAGCACTTTATCGGTCCCTAAACTAATCAAACCGCCCCCTCCTTCTCCAGAGCACTCTCAGTCCCTCAACTAATCACACTGCTCACTCTTTCTCCGTAGGTGCTGTATCAGCCCCGAACTAATCCCAGCGCCCCCTCTTATTCACAGCACTGTACGAGTTCTAAACTACTCCCACTTCTCTGCTCTGTCTGACGGCGTCACGATATACGTCAGAAACACATCCCACTATCCCCTCGCTCTCCACAGCACTGTATCGATCATTAAACTGGTCCCATTGCTCTGCACTATCTTCCAGAGACAATCCCCAAAATAATCCACTGTGAACTCTCTTTCGCCGCAGGTGGAGAGAGAAAGGGAAAACTGCGGAGTGATGGGCAGAAGGGCGCGGTGGACAAAAGAGGGTGCAGGAAGTGAGAGAGTGGGGGTGAAGGGAGAAACGAGTGAGACACATGGGAGGAATGAGAGAGAGAGAGAGAGAGAGAGAGAGAGAGAGAGAGAGAGAGAGAGAGAGAGAGAGAGAGAGAGAGAGAGAGAGCAAGGAGAAAAAGTGGAGAGAGAAGTGATAGAGGGGAGACAGAAGCGAGGGGAGTGAGAGTGAGTGAGAAGAGAGTGAAAGGAGGGAGAGAGGAGAGAAAGAGGTGTGAAGGGAGTGAGATCGCGAGATGTTGGTGAGTGGGGGAATGTGAGATGGGGAATGAAGGGGCAGAGACAGATCCTCTAGGGAGAGAGGGTGGAGAGTGATAAACCGAAAAGGAGAGTGGGTGGAGGGAGCGAAAGCGAAAGGAAGAGATGCTGGAGTAAGAGAGAGCAATGGTGATAGAAGGAAAGAAAGAGAGTGGAACCAGCGGGGTCAAGGGAGCGGGAACGAGATGGGAGAGAGTGGGCGAAAAAGATAGGCGACCGAAGAGATGATGGAGAATGAGGATGGGGTAAAATGGGAAGTAAGTGCCAGTGACTGAATGGCCGACTTCTGCTCCTTTATCTTATGGTCTTATGGTAATTTCACTGATTTTGACCGTGGAATGATTGATGCTGACAGAAGGGGTGGTTTGAGAATCTCTGAAGCGAATAATCTCCTGGCATTGTGACGCATGACAGTAGCTCAAACTAACAAATGTGTAACGGCGGTGCGCGGAGGAGCATCTCTGAACTCACAGACGGTAGGCAGGTTCAAAAGGTGCATTTAATGTCGGGGAAATGGATACAATATACATCCTGAAATTCTCTTTCTTCGCGAACATCTACGGAAACAGAGGGTCACAAAAAATCAGTAACGGATAACACGTTACAACCGCAAAGTCCCCAGACATCCCCAGCTCCCCCCTCCCACGCACAAGCAGAAAAGCAACGACACCCCATCCCACCACCAGTAAATGGAAGCATCAGCTCACTCCACCAAGCGCTCAAGCCCACAGCAAAGCATCAATAAAGACACAGACTTCCACTATCCCGAAGACCAGTCCTTCACCCGATAATTCGACAAAGCATAGGCTCTCATTCTCCCTAATAAGAGGTGTCTCCGTGTCAAAGCGTGAGGGGTGTCATAACAAACAACTGGCAGATTCACAATTTGAAAAGTCTGTTGCGTCGCTTTTTCCGAGCTCTGCGCTCGGGGTATCGGCATCAAAAGTTCGCAACTCTCCGTGCACACATCCCCTGGCTGTCAACCCGTAGCTCCCGATGTTCCGTGTTTTCCCTCAACGCTTCAGTCAGGGGCAAGAGCCCAGAATCAGCAAGTTCCCGGAGCCGGGAAATCCCGGAACCCTGAAGGCGCTCTCGTCTTCCAGGCAGCGTCCATGGGATTTCAACACGGCCGTTCGTGACCCCCTGCGAGCGGTTCTCATTCCCGCAGAGAACTGAAGTCAGAGTGCAACTCCAGGTCAGGGTCTTCAGAAATACCCACACACCCTGAAATGGTATTAAAAGACCAATCAATGATAGAAATAAAGCTGTTTTCGAAGATGCAAGAAAAAGGAGTCGCCGTTTAGAGCCATCTTAAGTTCCTCCCTCCTCTTTGACAGGTAGAAGCTGGTAGCAGATGGGTGACAGTAGCAAAGGACCACACCTGTTCTCACTCATGTACTTAGTGAGGTAACACTGAGGGTCAATTTATTAACGTACCCTCTACAGCTTCCCTGGGCAGTGGATTTCTTATGAGAAAAGCACGTCCTCCGCATCTCCGTCCTAAAGCAATTTCTCAAAAATCTGGAGGCTATGTCCCCAAAGTGTAGTCTCACCTCCCAGTAATGACTTACCTGCCCCTGTTTCGCCCATCTCTCTGTCATTGTTTGATATGCACCCGTACGATCCCCTCCCTTTCTCCTGAAGTACAGTCAGTTTCCTCCCAGGAGATTCATAAGTATAACCCCGTCGTCTCCTCAATCAATTCGTCCCCACTATCTCCAACGCCAGTCTATTTTCCGTGACGTAATGTTACAGAAAAGTGTGGTTAGACCACTCTTGAGTTTTGTGCTGAGCTCTGAACGTTGAACATCTCTGAGCGTATAACATTGAACATAAAACAGTACAGTACAGGAACAAGCCATTCGGCCCTCAATGTTATGCTGACAAGCTAACAATCAAATCAAATACAACGAAGCTCTTATTTCTTCCTCTGACACAATGTTGATATCCTTCCGTCTACCTGATGTCCATGAGACAACCCAAACGTCTGTTGAAAGCCTCTAATATTTTTGCCTCTACCACCATATCGGGCAGAGCATTCCGGGTATCCGCCACTCTCTGAGTAACGATAGTTGCCTCTCACATTACCCTTAATCCTATACTCTCTCACTTCCAATGCACACCCTCTGGTATCAGACATTTCAGTACTGTGGAAGACACTCCCTGTCTTGTCCATCTACGCCTCTCATAATCTTATAAGCCTCTATCTGATCTCCCCTCTGTCCCCGCTGCTCCAGAGAAAACAGCCCACAATTATCCAGCTTCTCACATTAACACACTCACTCTAAGCTAGACAGCATCCTGGTAAACCTCTTCCGCACTCCCGTCAAAGCCTGACCATCCTTCTTATGGGGGAAGAAGGAATACAGTCCGGAATTGTTTGCAATACTCCAGATGTGGGCTGAGCAGAGTTTTATAAAGTTGCAACATAGCCTCCTGACTTTTGAACTGAATGTCCCAACTAATACAAACAACCACTGAATAAGCCTTTATCGACACGTGTAGCCACTTTCTAGGCGCTAAGAAACTGGTTCTCAAGTTCCCTCCACTCTGCAACACGGATCGTGCCTTTAACAGTACACAGTCTCCTTGTACTTACACCACCCAGGTGCAACACCTCACATTTATGTGGGTTGAACTCCAACTGCCATTTCTGTGTCCAAATCTGCCTCTGATCCATATTGCGCTGTATTCTTTGCCAGGCTTCTACACGATCCACAACTCCACCAAACTTGGTATCATCCGCAAACTTAACAACTGTTCCATCTGTATTTTCATCCGGGTCATTTATATCCATCACAAAGACATGCAGGCTCTCCCTAGTTACTCCATGGGTTTCCAAACGCCCCTGCATACTGTCCCTACGAATTTTCGCCAGCAAATTCCCTGCAACTGATGTGAAACTCTCCGGTCTGTCTTTCCCATAATTTCACTTTTTCCCTTTCTCAAATAGAGATAATGGCCAGTCATCGGGACCTCGCCTGTGCCCAGAGGACACGAACATGTCGGTCAAGACCGCAGCACTCTCGTCCCTCGCCTCCTTCAATAACCAGTGTACATCCCATGAGGCCCTGGAGTGCTCCACCTTAAGACTCATTAGGAGGCCCAACACTTCCTCCTGCTTGATCTGTAAACACCGTAACGTGTTTATACACTCAGCACTGATCTCCCGGGCCTCCATGTCCTTTGCCTTGGTAAATACTGAAGCAAAGTACTCATGAAGTGCCTCACGGACATTTTCCGCAGACAAGCAAATGTCCCTTTATCCCTGAGTGATCCCGCCCTCTCCCGAGTTATCCTCTTACTCCTGATGTACCTATGAAAAGCCTTGGGATTCTCCTGAATCCTACTTGTCAAGGACTTTTCCTGGTCGCCCCTGGCTCTCCTCATTCCCTCCCTTTCTTCTTTCCAGGCGTCTTTATTCTCCTCACCGGCTTCCTTTGATCCTGACTTCGGAAGCTTTACCTACTTCTCCTTTTTCATCTTGACTGCATTCATCAACTCTCTGGACATTCAAGCATGTCTTATCTTCCCATCCCCTTCCTTCCTAACAAGGGGAAAACAACATTCTTGTACTCTGTGCTATAGGTCGTCAAGCACTCTCCGCATGTCTGAGGTGGAGTTGGCTGAGCAAAGGTCTTCACAAATAGACCTTTCTGGCCTGATTTGTCCAAGTCCAATTTAAAACCCTCCGGCAAGGACCAAACCGGTCCTTATCTACAGCTAGTCTGAAGGTTAGTGAGATGTGATCACCGTTCCCGAACTGCTCCCCGACTGAGAGGTCAGTCACCTGGCCAGGTTCATTACCCAACACCAGGTCCAGTACGGCCCCTTCTGTCTTTGGACAGTCCACATGTTGATTCAATAAACTGTTAAGCATGTACTGAACCTACTGAGCCCCATCTGAAGCCCCTGTACTAAGAATCTCCCAGTTTACTGTCGGGTGGGTGAAACGCCTCATGACCAACTGGTATTCCCTGAATCGCATTAAGTGTCTTCTCCTCACAGTCCCTGGGGCTATTTGTGGGTCTGCAGTACAATCCCATCAGTGCGATTACACCGTCCACAGTCCTGGGTTCTGATCGCCTTGCCAGATGAAGGATGAGGAAGCTTTAGAGAGGGTGCAGAGGAGATTTACCAGGATGCTGCCTCAGTTAGAGAGTATGTCTTGTGAGGATAGTTTGAGCGACTTAGGGCTCTTCACTTTCGAGCGAAGGAGGATGGGAGGTGAATTGACAGGGATGTACAAGGTGATCAGAGGCACCGATAGTGCAAACATACAGAACTATTTTCCTCAGGGCGGAAATCATGATGAACAGAGGAAATTTGTTGAAGTAATTAAGGGACATTTTCAGCGGTTCTCGCAGATTGGATTTTTGCACAGAGTCTGGTGGATGCACGGAACGCGTTAACGGGGAGTAAGGAAGAGGCAAATACACTGGGGGAATTTCAGAGACTTCTGGTTCTCCGTGTGTATGAAAGCAAAATGGAAAGATATATACTGTGTTGGAGGGAAGTGCTAAGTTGATGGAGGGGTAAATTGAATGGTCAGCACACCTTGGGCCGAAGGGCCTGTCCTGAGATCGATCTTTCCTCATGTAAGCAGGACAGAAAGGCATACGGTAATCCAGCTGCTGCTTCAGCACTACTCTGAAAATATGGAACTTAATCCCCCTTCTTTGAAAGTCTCCAAAGTGGAGAATCTCTCATTCCCAAAGTTGTATTACATCCGGAATACCTTTTCCCTCTCTCTGAACCTGTACATATCACTGTGCAGACTATCCATATCCAAAATTAATCTACATTTCAGTTTAGTGTGGTAAGTAAAATGAACTTCGTTTCGCTGTGTCCCCTCGTCCACCCCGGTGATATGGAGGGTGAACTTTTGTGGCCCCTGATCGAAACCGCTTAGTTTTCCGCTCACCCCTGAAGGCCAACCAGAGGAACATCGGTGGGAGGAGTATCACTGAGACATTGGGGTTTGTAGGATGAGAGACGGAGTCAGAGAGAGGAGGCGGCGGGGTTAGTGGGAGCAGGGGTGGACAGTGGCAGGAGGGGGAGCGGTGCCCCATTACAACCTCTCCAGTGTAGACATCTCACATCTATCCTCTTTTCTCTGCCACTTGTATAGAAACTTCGCCGTCAGTCGGCTCTGCTGGCAGTCACATGACTGTTACCTTTCTCAAACAGTATAGGTCCAGTGGGGTGTGATTTCTCTCCCAGCAAACCAGAAATCCGGGAGGTTTCCAATAACGGAATCCCGACTTGAGCAAAGACAGTGTAAATATTACCCATATGCCGTTGTGCATTGGCAAGGAATAGCAGATTATACACCGCATATAATGATAACGTAAATATATTTACTAATTCCAGCTTTAGCGAACAGTTATCAAGAGGAAAAGAAGAAAACATTAAAAGGCCCACTAACTCTCAAAGCTGCTTCTCACACTCATGATTTCTATGTTACGTGTTTCCCGTTTAATTTCCGAGGGGAGTGGGTTTTGAGGTGATATTTTTGTTCTGTTTGGTGCGGAGAAGGGGGTTTGCAGGGTTTGGCGATCGGGATGCTGTTCCTTTCTGCACGGTGTGGGGTAGATGTGTCTCTCCGAACGGCTTTTCTATTCTCTCTTCGTCTCGTTCCTGTCTCGGTAGGTGTACGGATGGAAAGCGGCGTAGAGGGCTAATGTCCCGGTGCAGGCCGAGAGGAGGAGGCTGGAAAGCGGGTCGGCACAGAATGGAAGGGACAAGGACCATAGAACCATAAAACATTACAGCACAGAAACAGGCCTTTTAGACCTTCACAGCTGTGCCGAAGCATTTTTCTGCCTAGTCCCACTGACCTGCACCTGACCCATATCGCACCATACACCTCTCATCCATGTACCAAGTGTTTCTTAAGTGTTAGAAATGAGCCCGCATTTACAAATTCATCTGGCAGTTCTTTACACAACCCCACCAGTCTCTGTGTGAAGGAGCCTAGCCCACCCCGCAATGGTCCCTTTAAACTTTTTCCCTTTCACCCGTAACCCATGTCCACTGGATTTTTTTCTAACCTAGCCTCAGTGGAAAAAGCCTGCTTGCATTCACTCTATCTATACCCATCATAATGTTATATACCTCTATCAAGTCTCCCCTTATTCTTCTACGCTCAAGGGAATAAAGTCCTAATCTATTCAACTTCTCTCTGTATCTCAGTTTCTGAAGTCCCAGCAACATCTTTGTAAAATTTCTCTGCACTTTTTCAATCTTATTAATATCCTTCCTGTAGTTCGGTGACCAAAAATGCACACAGATTCCAGATTCGGCCTCACCAATGCCTTATAAAACCTCACCATAACATTCCAACTCTTATACTCATTACTTTGATTTATAAAGGCCAATTTACCAAACGCTCTCTTTACTACCCTATCAACATGTAAAGGCACTTTTAGGGAATCTTGTACCTGTATTCCCAGATTCCTCTGTTCTACTGCACTCCTCAGTGCCACACCATTTACCTTGTATGTTCTCCCTTGGCTTTTCCCTCCGAAGTGCAATACCTCACACTTGTCTGTATTAAACTCCATCTTCCATTTTCAGCCCATTTTTCCAATTGGTTCAGATCCCGCTGCAAGCTTTGAAAACCTTCCTCACTGTCCACTGCACCTCCGATCTTTGTATCATCAGCAAATCTCCTGATACAATTTACCACATTATCATCTAGATCATTGATATAAATGACAAATAACAATGGACCCAGCACTGAACCCTGTGGCACACCACTATCGCAGGCCTCCACTCAGAGAAGCAATCCTCCACTACCACACTCTAGTTACTCCCATTGAGCCATTGTCTAATCCAATCTACTACCTCTCCATTTATATCTAGCGACTGAATCTTCCTAAATAACCTTCCATGCGGGACCTTGTCCAAGGCCTAACAGAAGTCCATGTAGACAACGTCCTCTGCCTTCCATTCATCAACTTTCCTTGTAACCTCATCAAAAAAAAATCTAATAGATCTATTAAACATGGCCTACCACGCACAAAGCCGTATTGACTCTCCCTAATAAATCTCTGTCTATCTAAATACTTGTAGAGCCTATCTCTTAGTATTCCTTCCAATAATTTACCTACTACCGATGTGAAACATACTGGTCTATAATTTCCCTGGGTCAGTTTGTCTGTATGCTGTTCGATCACTCTACAGCCTCGCCCTGAGAATCCCGTCGAGTAACTCACTTACCCCTGACGTGAGATGGGTCTATGTTTGTCAAGAGCAACCATCTCTGCTCTAAATTGACAAGAACATTAATTATTGTCTTTCTGAAATCTTGCTTGTGGGTGGGGACAACCCATAATGCATTGGTGAAATCCGCAGTACACTCATCTCCTCCATCCCAATAATGTGCAGTAAATCCCGCCAGACGCTGGAGACATCTCCTGCTTAAAAGCTCTTGAAGAGACTGGAACACGACCTCATTAGTGGCCACATGCTCATACAAGCTTAAAAAACGTTTTGTTTCTCCTCATAGTTTCGTGTGCTCGCAAGATAGTGAAGGTTCGGTCACACTCATCAACGGCGGGGAAAAAAGCCCCTTCAGCGCATGTGCAAAGCGACAGCGGTTATATTCGAGCCAATTCCTGTCCGAAGGGAGATTGGTCAAACGCAGGCACTTGTTTTCTCAATATTTATTTATTTAATTATTTCCAATTTAGTGTCATTTTGTATCCTTTCCCGCGATTAATGCGGAAAAAAAAACTTGTAAAACAGAGTCATGTTAAACCTGACCAAAAGGAGATGTGCGATGCAAATCTTTTTTTTCACACTCATACTGGTGAGTGTCTGGGATGAATTTCAGGGGCGATGGTAGAGGTAGAGGCAATGGAGGAGTTTAGAATCCAAACGAATATAAGGAACATGTAGAGATGTGGACCCTGTATTGGCAGACGAGATTGGTTAAGCTCGGAATGAAATTACCAGTTCAGTTGGTTCAGAACACGCAGTGATCGGAAAGGCCTGTTCCCGTTCTGTCCCTTTTTGGTTTGGTGAGACCACAGCTGGAGAAACTCTGGTCGCCCGCCACAGAAAGGACGTAATTAACCTAGTCAGGCGCGGTAAGGATTCGGGACTTTTGTTACCGGGACGGGAGGACTCGAGTCAGGATGAGACTGGATAGTGACTGTGCTCTGATCCCAAATATGAGCGTTGTACAGCAATGGTTGTCCCCTCTGTCGCAACAAGTCCCCCTGTCACGGAACATTTGTGGGGCAATGTAAACTGAGGCAAATGACACAAGCTGTTCGTAGGTGGAAATGCTCGACGTCATTCACAATCTCTATAATGGTATTGTTGTGTTCACTTTACGAGGCTATGCCTGGCCTAATGACGAATGTCTAGAGCGACTGGCTTTGGATTCTTTGGAATCAAAGTGAAGGTCTCCGACTTTTATTATGAACTGAAAAGTCACAGATATGTTTTATTCGTAAAATCCTGCGAGCCTGCGTTGACTGCGTACTCATCCCAGAATTCAGACTCACCACTGCAATGACACGGAGCACTATGTCCCGACTGCAAAACTACGAAAATGCATGTGAATTGTCCACCTTCCCCATCTCCAACTTCTAAGGAAGTACAGGTGCCACCGTGCTAAGCCCAGTTCAAATCTTCTGAAATGATAACACCAAGGAATTTAAAGCTGATGACACTCTCTACCTCTGAATGCTCAGTGAGGACTGGCTAATTGTCCTCCAGTTTCCTCCTCCTGAAACCAATAGATCAGCTCAGTGGTGTCGTCGGCACACTTAAATATGGTATTGGAGCTGTGCTTTAACTGCACAGTCATAAATATAAAGTGAGTAGAGGATTTCCGGTATTCCGGAAACACAAACATAAACAGAAACCGTTTCTGTACACTTGCAACTTTGACCGCATTTCGCTCGCTCTCTCTCTCTCTCTCTCTCTCTCTCTCTCTCGCTCTCTCTCTCTCTCTCTCTCTCTCTCTCTCGCTCTCTCTCTCTCTCTCTCACACACACACGCGCGCGCACACACACACATACACACACACACACACACACACACACACACAATTTTGGATTGAGTGATTTTCCCAATCACTCCAAGCCCACAAGAGAACCACTCTCGCTTCCCAACCTCGCTCAGCCACTGTCTCCCCTTCAGAACCACGGTCACGATGCACACCTTTCCATCCTCTGCTGCTCCTGAAGTCCAAGTACTGCCGGTCCATTAAACACTTCCCCGGGAAATAACACAAGGGGAGATCAGGCGGTGAATGTGAGGATCTGGGGCCCGGACTGGAGACACTATTGCCGCCTCCAGACTTCGCTCAGTGCGCGGCCTGAGTAATGAACTGAATCACCGGGGTGACCGGATATTTCACCGCGCTGATCACCTGCTCCCTGAATTTCGACTGAGTGACCGCGTAAATAAATGTGTTCGTACAGCAGCTGAAATTCTTCAGCAAGGCTCCGACCATGTGAAAGATTTTTTCGGAATCATTGAATTTAAATCCTATTCCTTTGATCTCATAATACATGAAATTTACAACGTTTGTCATCCACAGGAGAATGAAGCTGCCGGAGAGGGTGAAGAGTAAAACCACAGACCTCCTCCGGCTCTCCATCTCCGGGTCTCTGCTGTTCTCCCCCTTGCTCTGACCCTTCAGCCCCTTACGGACTCGACTGGCCACAACAATGTGCCTGACCGTCAGAGCGTTGGAAAGCAGAATCACAGCGAATGGGATGAATGGAGTTAAAACTATGTCTAGCCAATCGCATACTACCCATCCGAGATCAGTGAAAGTGTTGGCTGTCACTCTACAGCGCCACGGTACGTTGTTGATTATCTCTCTGGGTTCCCAGAGGAAGTAGCGGGGAACGTTTTTCAGAAAGGACAGCACGCCCGTTGTTGTCAGAACCACAGCTGCAGTTTTCCCGGTGCAATATTTTGTTTTCAGCTTCTGACAGCAGATGGCGACAAACCGATCAAAAGTGAAGGTGACGGTGAACCAGACAGAGCAGTATGTGGCTGTGAGTCTCAGTACCTCGATAAACCTGCATGCAGGGTAAATCCTTAGAAAATTCCACGGAAAGTAATAATCTAAGACTTGACGTCCAAGGACCTCTATGACTACCGTCAGCAGATCTCCCGCTGCCATGGCCACCAGGTAGCGAGTGGTGCAGGTAGAGAGGCCGCACTTTCCACGGGACAGGATCACAATCGCCAATAAATTCACTGCAGGGAGAGAGAAGGGGACAGACACCGGGCATTATTAAACTTAATTTCATTTATGGCGGGAGAGACTCGGACAAGAGGGCACAGCCTCAGGATAGAGATTCGCCCTTTCAAAACTGAGATGCGGAGAACTTTCTTCAGCCAATGGTGGTACATATGTAGAATGTGTTGTTACATGCAGCTGGGAAAGACAGGTCCCTGGGTGTATTTAAGACAGAGATCGATAGGTTCTTTATTGGACAGGACATCAAAGGCTACGGAGAAAGGGACGGGAACTGGGGTTGAGGAGGAGAAAAAAGTATCAGTCCTGACTGAACGGCGGAGCAGACACGATGGGACAGATGGACTACTTCTGCTCCAATGTCTTATGCTCTCATGGTATCTAAAGGGAGACAACGCACACAAATTCCCGGGGAACTCAGCAACAATCGCCACATTGGAATAGACTCAAATTATCCGGCCGAGGCCTTTCTTCAGGGCGGAAATGGGCGCCCCAGTTTACGTCTGGTCTCTGAGTGAAAGCCGGGAAAACATAGTAACCAGATGCCGAGTGGCTCCGTTAATGGATTACTTCTCCAGCGCAGCTCATTTCGACAACCCCCGTCAGTAGATCCGTGGACTCGAGTTCACGAGATCGGGCCCAATTATTGACAAACAGGAAATAAAATACGACTGTGACAGGTTCCACAGGGAGCAGTGAAACGCAGGACCTGGGGTTCAATTTGATCAGTGACACAGAGACTGATAAATTCAAAATGCAAACCCCTCCCAGTCACAAAGGCCCGGAGTGCTGCCCGTCCCCAAGTCTGGGACAACTCTGGAGACGGTACCACTGAAAGTCTTCTCGTCTCTCCTTCCTGGAGAGCTGCCTGCCCCCAGCACTGGGACAACATGGCAAGGTTCCATTAAGAGTTCCCAGTCACATTTTCCCGGATGATTCCTGTCTCCCAACACTGGGACAACATGGACAAGGTGTCATTACAATTTCCCAATCACAACTTCCGCGATGAGTCCCGGCTCCCAACACTGCGACAACTCTGGAGAGGATGCCATTGAAAACCAGATATTAATTCCGGTCAATGACTCACAAATGGTCAACACCACAATGTATAACATTCCTAGTCTCACATTCCCGGAGAGCTGCATGTCCGCAGCATTTTGTCCACTCTGCACAAAATTCCATCAAATGGAAGAACAACGTTCGGGTCGATTCAGTGAGTTAGTGGAGAGACAGGGGTTTAGTTCCGTTTGTCATTAAATATGAAAAATAAAAATGTTGAATAGGCATTGTTGATATCACTGGCGGATATTACTGACACTAATGTCCAGCGGGAAACTTGTAAAATGACCAAAAATCGGATCACACCGGTTAACAGAATGAAGTGCCAGACACGAATAGTTGTGCTCACTCACCAGGAACTCCAATGACGACAATGGACACGCTCACTATTTTGTCCACATGTCGGTACCTTTCAAACAATGTAGACATTTTCTCTGATGAGTGATCTGTCCCCGTGTGCCACAGGCGATCCCCCGGAATGCAAAGTCAAGGCTGCACATACCTGGGGTTTTAAAAACACTTCCGACTCCACAGGGGGCATGTTTCAACTGGTTTAGAAATAAACACCTTTTAATTTATTTACAATCCAATTGCGTCAGAGAAGTGCTACACCGGGTTGCGACATTATGGTTAAGTTAGTGAATTAATGTTGAAACTGCAAACAATGGAAATTGTGATGTTACTAAGAGTTACAAATTGCGAGTGGCATTCCTCCGGCAAAGGGCATATTGTTTATCAAACACCAACAGACCCGACTCCCCACCTCACGTTACTTCACCCAGTGTCAGTGCGACTCTTGTCCATCGTTTGAGCATATAAACCGAGAGTAAAGCGCCCTCTTCACTCAGATTCTCTCTCAATTGTAATCACAGCTCATCTCACTGTAACCTTATTTCCACTCCCGATGAGGAACCATCATCAGCTTTTTTGGGTGAAGTGGACCAAATTTTGTCCTGGGTAGAAAACGTGTCCATGTTTATCATGTTTACGTTCGTTATCATTCAGAGAAATGTTGGCTCTGAGAAAATAAACTTCTGCCTTCTGTTTGACCTACATGGAACAGAGAAAGGTAAAGAACGGGAGCAGGTTCCTCGGCCCACAGTGACTGAGCCAACCATGTCGTCGTATAAAACGGAACACACGCACTGACACTCGATCGAAAACTAATCCCACTACCTTCGCCCCCCCCCCACCCCGTTCCCCACAGCACTGTATCAATCGACAAACTAACACACGGCAGTGCGCTGTCTTCACGGCCTCGTCTCCTTCCCCGAAATAATACCACTGTCCTCTGGACCGACCGCCCAGAGCCAATCCCCCAAATAACCCATCGGCAACACTCTCGCCACAGGTGCAGAGACCAAGAGAAAATTGCGGAGCGATTGGCAGGACTGCGTCGGGGAGAAAGAATGTGTAGCAGGCGAGAGGTGGCAGCGAAGGGAGTCCGGAGTGGAAACGTTAGAAGAGAGAGAGAGAGAGTGAGAGAGACAGGGAGAAACAGAGAGTGAGAAAGGGGGGGGGCGGAGTGCGGGAAGCAGAGCTGGGAGGAAGAGGGAAGAGGAGACTGGGAAAGAAAGAGAGAGGCTCGGAGCCTCGGGAGCAGGAAGGGGCTGGATGTTGCGGGTCAGTACGGTTGTAAGAGGGGGAACAGTAGAGGGGGGAATATAAGGGCAGAGAGATTGATGTAGGGAGAGAGATGCGGAGGGAGAGTAAGCGAAAGAGAGAGATGATGAAGTGTGAAAGACGAAAGGTGACAGAGGGAAATAAGGGGAGGGAGGGAGCAGTGGGTCAAGAGAGGGGTAACGAGATGGGAGAGAATGAACGTAGCAGATAAGTGTGAGAGCGTGAGGGAAAGAGGAGGTGAATTAAAAAACTGGGAAGTGATAGAATAGCAACGAAGTGCCAGTAGCATGGGATAGAGAGAGGAGGGAGAAAGCCTGCGGGGAAGAGGAACAGCGAGAAATGGTGCCAGGAAGAAATAGGGGCCGAGAAGAGCAGGGGAAAGGTAGGAGACTAGGGGAGAGTGAAGGAGGGAGTGATGCAGTGAAAAATATGGGCGTGTAGTGGGATGGGATGTAGAGGAGGATGAAGGCTGAGTGTGTGCCTTGAGAAAGGGGGGTTGGGCTGAGAGAGTTACAGGGATCTGCAGCTGTGGGGAAAGACAGGGGAGGGTGAGGAAAGAGAGGAGCAAGTGGTAGAGAACGCTACACTGTAGAGAGAAGTATACACACGAGGCAAGTGAGGGGAAGGGAAGAGAGGGGTAAAGTGATATTGTTTCAATCTCTGTTTCCGATATTTTACCTCAACCTCCCGATATCGAAAGAGCGCGTAGAATTTTGACTTTGAAATCTCGGGATCCGAATAAGCCAAGGTCAGTTTGGTCTGTTTCATTCGTTTCAAAGTTGAAGAACAAATCATGAAATATGCAAGGAAACACAGAGTTTTTAAATTCAAGGTTTCCGAGGTTCGTTATTATGAAGATTATCCACTGGATGTTATGGCCTTGCGGTGTAAATTCGTTCCAACCATGAAGATAGCCCATGAGAAGGGATTATTCCCATCAGTTCACTATCCAGCCCGTTTAAAATTAATCTCCCAAGATTCGACTCCACTTGTTTTTAAACCCAAAGAGGCATTGGACTCTATCTTAACTCTATTTCGGTTGCAGCCGAGTTTTAGGACTAATGAATAATTGCTATTTGAGAATGAAAATAAGCTTTGAAGATTTCAGTTTTTCTTAAATTGTTCCTTGCTCGATGGTCCACTTTACGATGATGTGTGATGAATGGCTTTTCCGAAATCTGTTTGGTCTACTGAGCGAATTAACACAGCGGGTCCATTGTTAACCGGTTAGGTTATTTGTTGCTATCCTCCTTTTATTTCATTAATTACTTGATAATTTTCATAGTTCTTAAGGATTTTGTCTTATATATGCATAGTTGGGAGAACTCAGTAGATAGAAAATTAGTTTTTATTTCTAAAAAATGTTTTTCATTGGTCGTGTAAGTTAAATGGAAATTGGCGCTGATTTTTTTTCTTCATGAGAGATTACGTAGTATTCTTCTCTTTGTTTAATTTTATTGTTTTAGCGTTTTGGGAGACTGCTTCTGCATTCACCAGCTTATTTTTAAGGATTAAGTATAAACTGTTATTTCGCTCTGTAGGGCTTTCCTATTTCAGGACAGTGTGGGTTTTTTTGTAACGGGGGGAATTATGGAAAGCTTTAAAAATTAATATTATAAAATGGGCAGCTGGCGGCGTCTTTCTCTTCTTTTCCTTCTATAGGGACTGGTTTTGAGTTATAAGATTAATTGTAGGATTAATTTTAGTTTACCTTTTTATATGTTTTCCCATTACGAAGTTCGGAGCATACATGTTTTGTATATTGTTATATTTATCACAGACAGTTTTGATTAGTCCTCGCTGGTATGAGTGTGTTTATGTGTTAGATATTCCTTTTTCTCTGGTAATTAAACAGGTAAACGTTATGTTCGAACGTATGTGGTTGGAATCATCCTATAAGCACAAGAGGACTTTTAAAATCATTAATCAATTCCAACCCGATATAATTTTTGCTTAAGAAACGCCTATCAGAACGAGCGATCAGAACAGATTTTTTACATGTGGACGGGCCTTCAATTTCAAGCTACTTGTCAGAATAAAACAAAGGGAGTATCTATTTTTATTAAATCTAATATTTTATTCATCCAAAAGACATTGTGTCAGATATTAATGGTAGATTTTTAATTGTTAAAGGAGCAATTTGTGAGAGAAAAAATGGTCCTGGTTAATCTATATGGACCTAATGTGGATGATCCTGTTTTTAAAAAAAGGTTTTTCCTTTCTTGCCGGATTTGACTGAACATATGTTGTTAATGTGGCGTGATTTCAACTGTTGTTTAAATCCGTTGATTGACAAGAGTCCAACCAAACAGGGGCTTCCGTTTTGTTAACTCTTTTTTAATTGATTTTGGCCTGGTTGAAATTTGGAGACATTCATATCCTAATGATAGAGATTGTTCTTTTTTTTTCCAAATGTTCACAAAAAATATTCTATAATCGAATATTTTATAGCTGATCCCCGATTTTTGTCCGTGTTATGAGTGATGAACAGACATGATGGACAATGGGGGTGAAGGGTAATGAGACAACGTTCCTCCAGAATGATATCACAAAACCACACGACAAAACAGACTACACCATAAAATCCACGCAACGTTTGGTAATCCCCAATCCAGAGTCCGGAGAGGATGCTGCGTATGAATAGAGCGCTACCGTCCAGCGCGTTTCCCGGAAAGGAGCCCCAAATCGACCAGACAAAACAAGACCAGAAAGTAAATCTACAAGACCTGCACAAAACCACATAACTACAACGTATAGTTACAACAGCGCAAACAATAGCATAATTGATATATTTTTTTTAAAAAAAACAGACAATGGGCATAGTAAATATAGCCCAAGATTTTAAAGTGTTCAAAATAAATCACCACAGTTTCCACACGTCCCCAGGGTCCCGATAGACTCGCCATCCCACGCCGGCGGCAGAAGGGAATACCCCCGCTATGGACTTACACGGCGCCGCCCGACTCAGCCTCCCAGACGCAGCACACAGCGAAAGCGACCTGAGTCCGTCGAAAGGACGCCGAGCTGACCACCGTCCCCTCCGGCACAGCTTCTCCGAACGCCATCCTCTGCCGAGCGCATTAAGACGGCCCCGCCAACGGCCATCGGCAACGCGACCCCGAGGACTGGGGGCCTGTTCTTCCCAGCAGAGTCCCGGACCTCACAGCAGCAGCAGCAACGAAGAAGATCTTCCTGGAATTTCCCGGTGTTTCTCCGTGCTTCCACGTCCGTTTTCTATCGAGTGTGATTGCGGACGGCACCCCACTTCACAAATAACAGATAATCAGCTCCGGAGTGGCCGCTGCAAGCTGCGTCGCGCCGCCATCTTGGATCTACACTTGCAGTACAGTACAGTATATAAGAAGGAAAAGGAAATAAAATAAAACGTGCCAAAACTTATCAGAGTTCGGTCAGTTTGGTGCACATCATTGGAGCTCAGCTATCGAACCGTTCGAACTTCCTGGCTCTCCTCCGACCTCAGCGTCTTCGCACCTGGGGCCACCCGCAGCGGTCAACCGAGCATTGCCGCGCACGTCCACCTTCCTCGGCGACTTCGTTCCCTCTCCCCGAAATAAAACCGCGAAAACCCACCTCCCAGACAACAAGACAAATGAATACAATCCCCCACTATCAGCAATTCTAAACCTAAACCAACTGCAAGAGAAAGCAATTATCATAACAAAGAAGCCATTTCAATTACATACGCAGTACATTCTCCCCCCACTAACAAAAGTCCAGCCCTCATGACATCACCAGAGTTCCCCGGTGCTTCCTGCAAGGCACAAGACCCAGATGCAGTTCAGATCATACTCGGTTCTCCTGGCTCCGCGGGGTGTCTACTTTTCTGAGATCTCCGTGCCCCTCTGCCTCAGACACCAAGGGGGACTCTACTGTCGAACCCCACCCTCCCCCTCACTGGACTCCCGCTTCACTTGAGAACCCACTGTCTCGGACTCCCCATGTCTACCCGTCAGATCCTCACTCCTTCCCTCACTGGGCTCCCCCCTCACTTGAGAACACTCTGGCCCGCGGTCAGGCTCCATCCTCTCTCCCCCCAACGGGGTCCTGTATAGGCTTGGCTCAGTGACGCAGGGAAAGGACGACAGTGTAAAGTAACCAGAGTGAAGAAAGCTGGAACAACACGTTAAGAGGAAGAAAGAACGATATTTACAGAACAGAAGAAAGGATCAGGTAAGGCTAAAGCGAATCACCGAGTAGACAGGAAGGAATTTAACAATGGTCTTAACAGAGTAATACGTGGAATTGAGAAATCTTTGGCGAATTGCACTGTGAAGAACAGGAGGAGACTGGGGAGATTATGGGCAGATCAGAGGTAAAAGAGGAAAGCGTATTTGGTGTCGACGGAGGCGGTGCAGCTCCTCACTGAATACATTGATCAATGTGAACACAGCGTCAAATGGCAGGTATGCTCGAACATGCCGACGCTGAGAAAGAGGATGCGATTGAAACTTAGAAAACATTATGATACATGATTCCCGGTGCCGGAAGAGATATAATCCAGGTAAATTTGGAAGGCGAGCTCAGATATTGCTGATCTTTTGGACGGAATATGTGTGTCTTCGCTGGCCACGAAAGTAGAACTAGATGATTGGAGGGTGGGAAATGTTAATCATTTGTTGACGAAAAATAATAGGGGTACTTCTTGGAATTATAGACCAGGGAGTCTTACATCAGTAGTGGGTAAACTGCTGCAGACGATTATTGAAGAAGGAATTTATGAGTATTTGGAGAATCGTCGTCTGGTTACCGAGAGAAAACATGGCATGTTGTGCTTAATGAGTCAGTTTGGATTATTTGAAAAAGTGAATATTAAAGAAACAGAAGAATCAGGACAGTCGATGTGGGTGCATCAATCTTGGTCAGGCGTTTGATCAGTTCCCCACAGTAGACTCATTCAGAAAGTCAGGAGGCAAGGGATCCAGGGAAACCTTGCTGCGTTGATTCAGAATTGTCTTCCTAACAGAAGGCAGATGATGTAGTAGACAGAGTGAATTCTGCCTGGGAGACAAAGAGCAGCCGTGTTCCACATGGAGAGTCAAAACTCCGGTACACTTCACAACTCTATTGCGAGTCTGCCAAGAACCAGCCGTCCAAAATGGCAATCCGAATTCCCAATTCAAGTTCACACCAATTTATCCAAATGCCAATTTACCTGTGAATCGTGGTTTTATCGTATCGGGTGTAGATACGCTCATATTTCGATCCATTTAACCCTGAATCCACATGGCCGGTGTGGAATCCGTGTCTCCCTCTGAAATCAATAATAAATGAAACATACAAAACTACACAAACTAAAAACGCAGCGAAGGCAAAGCAAATAATCGGGCTCACACTTGTCTCCCTTCAAACCCATCGCAGGCAATTGGAGAATACAGAATAACCATCCAAATTACTTCAGTGTTTCAAGGACAGAGGGATAGAACAGTACCAACGACTTTCTAGATTGGTCGGTGCTGTGAGACACTGAAATTCTAAACCAGATACACAGTCAGACAGCCATAGGAAACTACAGCACAGAAACAGGGTCTGCAGTCCGTCAGGTCACTGAGGAATTACTTAAACTGCCTACTGCCATCGATCTCACCGGTACTGTGCCCATCCATATCCCTCTCATCCGTGTACTTCTCGAATCATCTCTTAAACGTTGGCATCGGAATCTCAATTACCATTTGTGCTGGCAGCACTGTCTACACTCTGTCGACCCTCTGAGTGAAGACGTTTCCTCTAATGTTTCTCTTAAACATTTCACATTTCACACTTCACCCATGATCTCTAATTGTATTCTCGCCCAACATCAGTGGAGAAAGCCCGCTTGCATTTACACTCTCTATACGCCTCATAATAATGTTGTATACCTCTATCAAATCTCCCCTCAGTCTTCTATCCGCTCGGGAATAAAGTGCTGACATATGTAATCTTTCTTTCAATTAAACAAAATCAGTCCGTTCCGGCAATAGCTGTGTAATTTTTTTCTGAATTATTTTAATCATAATTTCATCTTTCTTGCACACCATATTCCAAATTAGGCCACAATAAAGCCTTAAACAACAGCAATTTTACGACCCAACTCCTATACTCAGTACTTTGGTCTTTGAAGGCAAATGTTAGAAAATCTTTTTTTACGACCCTGTCTACCTGTGCCGCAACTTTCATTGAATTATGGACCTACATTCCCAGATTCGTTTGCCCTATCGTACTCCGCAGTACATGATTTCTCATTGTGTCAAACCAACCCTGGCTAGTCCGCCCAAAGGGCAATATCTAACACTTGTGTGTGTTAAATCCGATCTGCCATTTTCAGCCCACTGTTCCAGCTGGTCCAAATCCTGCTTCATGCTCCTGTACTCTTCCCCGCTGTCAAATACACCCGTAATGTTGTTGACATCGGCCAATTATACACCGTTAAAGTTAACAACATTATTATCCAGACAGTTGATATAGATTACCAATAACAACGGGCACAGCGACGATCCCTGAGACACTCGACTCATCACAGGTCCCCCGTCAGAGAGACAACCATCCGTTACCACACTCTAGCTTCCCCAACGTAGCCAATGGGACTGCAATTTAATAGTTCATCATGAAAGCCAAGCGACTGAACCTTCTCGAGCATCCTCCCCTACGGAACCTTGAGAAATTCCTTGCTGAAGTCCCTGTAGACGGCATCCACTGCCTTGCCGTCAACACCACTCCTGGTAACTACCTCGGAAAGCTCTGTGAGATTGGTTAGACATGACCTACTATGCACTGGCCCATACTGACTATCGCTAATGTTCCTGCTTGTCCAGATAATTCCCTTCATACCCCATGACCAGCGTAGTCTGAACACCGAGGGCAATTCATCATTACATAATACTTGGCGAGTCCCTTCCAAGCAAAACTATCGAGATCATCCAGCGGTCGGCACTGATTTTATGGCTTCTTTTTTAAGTTCTCCTGCACATTATTATCCGACGCATTGAGAGTAGTCTGGAAAAGCAAGGCGTCAAAGCTGTAAAGAATTAGTCGACTTACTTAACTATAGGAAGAAACGCTACACTCGATCGAGCACGGAACATAGAATATTACAGCACAGTACACCAGGTTCTGATAGGCTTTCAATTAAAGTAAGTTCGATCTAACACAACCACCCCCGCCCCGAATCAAAGGTTTCAAAGGTACATTTAAAACATCAGAACCAGATTTACTAATACAGACATACGTCATGAAATTGTTAACTTTACGGTAACAGAACAATGAAATACGGGATAAATAAATACAGAGAAAATAAAACTGAGATAATACACGTGGCAGCGGGGAGAAAAACTGTTCCTGAATCGCTGAGCCTGAGCTTTCAGGCTTCTGTATCTCCTTCCCGATGGTAACACTGTGTAGAGGGCACGTCCTGTTAGTGGGCAATGTTCATGATGGACGCCACTGAGACAAGAATCATCCCTTGCAACAATGATCAATGAGTTACAGAGAATCTGTATTTAGCAACAATTATCTTTTATTATTTCTACTAAAAGCACGTAGATTTACACACTATCTTCCTGTGTGCACCCTACTGGAAACCCAGACACTCCATGAACAGTCAATGAAGAGAAAAGGTATTATCCGGGAAAAGAGACTACGCTGGCAAAGCATTCCATAGAAACATAGAAAACATAGAAACTCTACAGCACAATACAGGGCCTTCGGCCAGCAAAGTTGAGCAGAACATGTCCCTACCTTAGGACTGACTAGGCTTACCTATAGCCCTCTATTTTTCTAAGCTCCATGTACCGATTCAATCGTCTCGTAAAAAGACCCAATCGAATCCGGCTCCACCACTGTTGCCGGGAGCTTATTTCACGTACTCACCACTCTCTGAGTAAAAAAAAAACTTACCCATCCGCTGTACCGACTCCCCAGCACCTTCAACCTGTGTCCTCCTGTGGCAACCATCTCAGCCCTGGGAAAAAGCCTCTGAATCTCCACACGATCAATGCCTCTCATCATTTTCCGATCCTCATATTCCCGATCTCCACGTGTCCCTGTGCTCCTACCTTTCGGTAATGGTTGGTCTCAGGCCGTTGGTGAGTTATCTCCCCTGCCTATTTGAAGCTGCGGAATCTTATATTGTTCCTCATCAATTGAACCATTGGATCCCCAAACCATTGGCTCAAGGTCACCTGACCTACTTGGGTCACCTGGTTACTGATCATTGTACAGAGCTACAACCAACGTATTGTACGTGGCTCTGCCCACCCCAGCCTTATGTATTCGTCTCTTTACACCCTGACTGGTCCAAATCAGTTACATGAGGCAACCCAGACAGAGGGTAACGGGACTACAGATTGTTTCTTTGATATGTCTGGCATTTTACATAACAAGTAACTGCTCCTCTGAGCGTTGTCTTCGGTTTATTGCTCTGATTAGATTGTCCCAGAGTCAAGAATCAGTTCAGAGTCCACGCCCTTCACATAACAAATGGCGACTTGTTTGAGAATGGTCTCAGGGTTAGCAGATCATTACCTGAAGCTCCCTGTGTCCACATTCAGTTCCTCTGATTAAATTATTCCAGTGCAAGAATAAGTTCGTAATCCACAAAATGGGGGAAACTGAGAGAGCTGGTTTGTCTGCATCCCTGTCCTTGATCAGACTGTAATTTCTTCAGGCCAACAGTGTTTTATGAACCATTCAATCTGACACGACTGTACCTTTCTCGGGTCTGCTGTCATCTGAATGCACCAGGCTGGATGATGGAGGTCTTGCAGAGATGCCGAGTGCTGTAGCGGTCGAAGGGGTTTACAGAATTGCGGTGCGATGTCGGAGTTGGAACGGTTTTGTTACGTGCCCCGTAACAGGTTAAAACAGCCAGCATAAATGGAACACACCTAGAGTCTGGTATTGCTACAAACAAAACTGTTTATTAGTATCTACGTATTATAGAAATATAAAACCAGATAAATCAAACAGGTTAGCAGAGTTAATGCATATATAAGTTTGTAAATATAAAATCCCAAACTTCTTCAAGCTTAGGTAGTAAATGATACAGGCTTGCGATGGTATAGGAATGACGTCAGTTTAGTTCGTGATTTTAAGTTGAGTAGAATTGAGGAGAGAGGGAGAGAGAGAGCGAGAGGTGATTTGTTTTCCAAGTAAGCCGATGCCGTCGATCTTTCCGTTGTCCTCCGAAGTCCTATTAACGTTACCGACTGTGACCACACAAAAGGGTACAGTCTTCAACCGGAAAAGCTATCAACCCAGTCAAGGGTTAAAAACATCGATAACATTTCACCGATCACCCCCGTACCACACTGCGAGCAAACCCCACCCTCTCGTGGGCAGTGAAAGCTCATCCAATGTCTATTTCTTCTGTATTTCTTTCCGTGTCCTCCGTGTGTCTGTGTGTCTTTGAGAATGGAATTAAAGGCAGAGGTGACACTTTCCAGAGTCAACCGAGGGCCGCATGTCAGTACGAGTTCCACAATGGAAACACTTTCTCCAATCACCGGAATCGGCACGGAGCTGTGCACTGCAGGAGCAGAAGGAAATGTGATTGACAGGTGAGCTTGAACACATCGATGTTCTGGACAAACATATAGTGACCGTTACTTAAGAAAACAGATTGAGGGAATTCTGCGTGTTCTCCTTGGAGCGACGGAGGATGAGAGGTGACCTGATAGAGGTGTACAGGGTGACGTCAGGCGTTCAGCGGCTTTTTCCCAGGTCTGAAATGGATGCCACAAGAGGATACAAGATTATGGTGCTTGGGAGTAGATACAGATGAAATGTCAGGGGAACGTTTTCTACGCAGAGAGTGGTGAGTGCGTGGAATGGGCTGCCAGCAACGATGGTGGAGGCGGACACGATAGCGTCTTTTAAGAGGCTTTTGGATAGCTTGGAGAAATATATGGGC